>NW_004797662.1:151430-154135 GCF_000002075.1 Aplysia californica
AGGCACCCCCCCCCTCCCTTTCGTAAGTGACGAAAATTCTGTTTAGAGAAGAAAACAAAGAAAGAAAAGAAAACATTAATGTATGCTCACTTTTTGTTGTTGTGAGATAAACTACTATAGGTCGTCAATATTTTACCGTGGCTGTCCCACCTGATCGATCTGTTCCCTGTTTGTCTGTTTTCCCCTTTTTTGTCTTACCCCATGATTGTGCTCGTCTCGTTTACTCATACGTGGTAACAGCTTAGCTCTACCCAAACCAGTAACAAGCTCGTGTGTGTTTGTGTTGTGTGCTTGTGTGTATGTTTGTTTGTGTGTACGTACGTGCATGCGTGTGTGCGTACGTATGTGTTTGTACGTGCGTGCGTGCATGTGTGTGTGTGTGTAAGTGTGTCTGTGTGTAAGTTTGTCTGTGTTTTATTCTTTGCGTAGTTTACAGCTCATCTTACACCCCCCCCTTTTCCATTTGCAACTAGTGATCCGTGAGGTCAGGAGCAAATCCTGATGATAAGTGCATGCATTTGTGTGTCTGTCCATCTGTTTGTTCGTCTGACTATGTGTCAGCCTGTCTGACCCTTCGTCTGTTTGTCTGTCTGTCTGTCTGCCTGCCTGTATGTCTGGCAGGCTGGCTGGCTGTTTGTCTGTCTGTCTGTCTGTCTGCCTGTCTTTTTGGCTGGCTGGCTGGCTGTTTGAGCTACAGCCGTTATCTCCCAAGAAGTGACGCCAAAAATATAGTCCAGTCACTCGTACGAGTTGAAGGAGTGCGTGTGATCAGAATGCTGAGGTGGATACGTGAATGTGTGAGCGCGCGCGTGTGTGTATGTGCGTGTGTGTGCGTGTGTGTGTGTGTGTGTATGTGTGTGCGCGCGCGTGCGTGGGTGTGGGTGAATGTGGGTGAGCGTTTGTGCACATATTATGTCGTGTGAGTGATTGTGTGTGTGTGTGTGTGTGTGTGTGTGTGTGTGTGTTATTCCATGTGTGTATTTATTTGAGTTCACTGCCGTTGCTAGGCAACGGCTGCTGTGTGGTCGATGCAATCATCAGAAACAATCAGGACTGCTGAACAGGTGTGAATGACAAGGAAGGTGATAAGTGCTCTCTGTACGTCCAAACGCGTCCAAGTCGAAAGGAGTTCTATCTTAGGGATGGTGCAAATGGTTGGAGGGCGCCACTGGTTGGTCCTACTTCTTCTCGTTCCCCTTGTTGTTTCTGTCTGTCTGTCTGTCTGTCTGTCTGTCTGTCTGTCTGTCTGTCTGTCTGTCTGTCTGTCTGTCTGTCTTATGGGTGGTTGTTGTAGGGCGCCACTGGTTGGTCCTACTTCTCCTGTTTGTCTGTCTTACTTCTTGTGTTTGGTCGGCGGGTGCTCTGGGGTTGTTTTTTTGTGGGGGGTTTTTTGGTGTTGTTTTTTTTTTTTTTTGTGTGGGTGTTTTTGTTGTTTTTTTTTTTTAACGGATACCATTGTGGTTTGGGGGGGGGGTCCCTTCTTTCCAATCAAACGTCTGTCGTCTTGATATCCGTCCTCCTTCTCCTCCGTTTTTGTGTTGAATGCCACTCTCTTGTTACACCGCTAATTATCCGTACTGATGTGACCTATCAGTGTTGTAGGTAAACTCTTACTCAAACCAAACCATAACCTGTCGAAGGGACGAAGAGAGTGCTTGTATACAGGAACGGTGCATATATGGTTAGAGAGCACCACTGGTCGGTCCTACTATTTTTTACTACGGTTATTTCTGTCTTTCTGCCTTACACCCCCCAGCTCTAAATAAAAGGCCGTTATTGCTTCGGTATACTTTTCCATACTCAAACAAAAACCTTTCTATATGGGATACTAACATTTATAACAGTATTTATATATATATATATATATATATATTAATGAAGTACGTTTTGTAAAGAGCATCCGAGCAGGGGAATGGGTGAGATAATCGTGATAGCGCTATCGGTCCCAGATTTAACACATGATAATGATGACAAACATTAACCATTGTGTCAAAATGCAGGTTTTGACTACTAGAATAAGTGGAATACGTGTAGTAACGAGCACGTGCCTACGATTCTGTAGTGTTCCCATGATCTTGTGCATAGATAACAGAAATAGAAGGGGAAAGAAAAAAAACATGTGGGGAATTCTCCAATGAAATGACATGACATGACCAACGTGCTTCGTGACTACATGGTGCACCTCTTCGGGGCCTGCCGTGACTAATAAAATCTTGGGGGAACAAAACATACGACTATCAGTGGCACGGATGGTCTGTCCCCGGGGTTTTAATGCACCCCGCATAATTTATTTAGCAAAATTTGATCATTTTTTGCGTAATTTCTGATTATTTTCCTTTCTCATTGTTTGTTAAAATTAACAGAATCGCATAATTTCACATTTTTGGGCTCAGTTTGCATAATTTCAGAATTTTTGGGGGAATAAAATCGCAGGGACTGGATGGTTGGAGGGCGCTGCTGGTATGTCCAGCTTCTGTTCGTTCCCGCTGTTGTTCCTACATGTATTAATACTATTTTTTTTGCCTGTCTTGCCTTTCCCCAACACGAAACATGACACTGTTACTGTCAATGTTGTTCTCTTTATTTACTCAGAAAAACCTTATCGGCGCTTCTTCAAGGCCAATCGTGATACTGCATTGCAAAATTCTGGGAAAGAACTTGCCACTATCTCACACAGCAGACACGAAACAGGACATGTTGGTGGC
>NW_004797662.1:157898-159127 GCF_000002075.1 Aplysia californica
CACACACACACACACACACACACACACACACACACACACACACACACACACACATTCACCCGCTCACGTATACTGACGCATTCTGACTTTCATTTGTCTTTACGTTCGCTCCCACCCTCTCTCCATCCGTCCTATCTCGAAAAATGTTGTTTTGAGGAAATCGAAGGTAAAGTTTTTGGACCCATGTTCATTTCTTTAAAACGCAAGGGGAGTTTTCTCCACAACCAAACAAATATACACACCAGTGAAAGTAAACTTCTCCTATAGGTAGGTCAATGGCCACTTTTGGTGTTGGTCAAGATTTTTTGAGGCCCCCGAAATCTGGGTTAGCCCGCTTGTCCTTAAAAGCAACCGTTTTAACTGTAATTTTCTTGATGACTGTAGATATAATTTTTGGCTAAAATTTTACTATGGGTTCAGAAAAATGAGACGAAAATCCATTATCCGTAAAAATTATACGTTCTAATGGTCCTGTCACGCTTTGAATAGTTGTGAACAATGAACAAATTGTGGATGTTGAATAGCAGAGCCGAATGGACACAGCTTTTATTTATACACTAATGATAATTGATAGCATTTGTATAGCGCAAGTCTCCGCTCAACTGCAAGCTCTATGCGCTTCACAATCTATACTATTATTACCCCACCAGACCTGAGAGCATTCTGAAACAAACTTAACTTCCTGTGAAGCATACAGTGCAAGCTGCCATTTATGGGCGCTGAAACACTAACATGGCCGGGTACCCATTCCCACGTGGGTGAAGTGAGAAAAAAATCCTGTAAAGTGCCTTTCCCAAGGACACAACGTCGGGCCCGCAGCTCGAACCCCCCGAACCCGCAACCTCACGATTGCGAGTCCGGTAGCGTAACCACTATAACAGTGGGTGTTTGGCGGGTGCTCTGGTGTTTATTTGCTTCTTTTGTATCAAACATCTATCGTCTTTATCTCCCCTCTTGTAACACCTCTAATCTTCGGCACTTACACGACCTTAAAACTTTTACTAAAACTACTTTAATACAGTAGGCTCCCTAACGCCTGCAGCCTCCCTCCATGCAGTTGTCGCAGATGTTGCAGTTGAGTGGGGAGGATAGCTCTAGTTGCCGCTGCCAAGTGCAGGACAGCGGTGTGTAAGTGTGTGCAGACAGATTACATATACTGCCTCATCCGAGTCGGAAATCTGTAGCTCGAAAATGATTGCCTTCCCCTGAGAGAGAGAGAGAGAGAGAGA
>NW_004797662.1:164403-165855 GCF_000002075.1 Aplysia californica
GGGCGCCACTTGTAGCCCTTATTTCTTTACTTTATTTTTGTTTCTTTTGTCTGTCTGTCTGTCTGTCTTGTTTCCGGCATTAAATGGCCATTGTTTGTCAGCGTGTTTTCTCCTTCATCAAATTTGGCCAATCCGTAGTTTTTTTGCTATGTCTTCTGTTCACTATTGTCATATATATATATATATATGTGTGTCACGACGCTGTGGAATCAGACGCTCGTCAATTTTTTTGGCATGTGGAGTTATTGGTATGATCTGAAAACTTATTCATTTGCCTTTGTGTCAATGAAAAAGTACCCATTTATCTTGAATAGAAGCTTAGATGTTTGGGGTTGAAGGAGGTGGGGTCGCCTGGTAAAATTAGCGAAAAAATGGTCACCAAAGTTTGGTATTTTCAAAAGCTTGAGAGTCTTTGAAAACTGAAAACTGACATATTTTGTGGCTTTAATCAATGTTTTTTTCCAGTAAAGTACACAAGGAAATATGTTTTTATTTGAACATAAAAGATGTTGAGTCAATGAACAAAAATTTGATAAAAATAGCCTAAATGGTTCGTGGGTGGTTTGCAGGAGCTCTTGTGTGGTTTACTCCTTATATCCCTCAACACGCCTGTTACTTTAATCTCTCTTTTTTTTTTTCCTTCTTTTTCTTTTTCTTTTTTTAATATTACCCTTTAGCAACACATGTAATTTCTTGCCTGATCTAATTTGTCTACAAATACTGTAAAACTCTTACTAAAACTATACATTTCTCTTTCTTTTTTACTTTGCATGTTGTTACACTCAGGTAACACCTCTAATTTGTTGGGGATTTTTTATGTGACCTATTTGTGTTACAAGCGCTGTAAAATTTCAGACTTGACTAAAGGTGTTCTTTTTTATGTCTCCCCAGCGGGTGGTGTAGGAAAGAGTGCTCTCACCATCCAGCTCATCCAGAACCAGTGAGTACAGCTGTTTGTTTGTTTGTGTGTGTTTATGTGTGTGTGTGAGTGAGAGAGAGAGAGAGGAGAGAGAGAGAGAGAGTGAGAGAGAGAGAGAGAGAGAGAGAGAAAGAGAGGGAAGGTGGTGTAGGAGGTGTAGGAAAGAGTGCTCTCACCATCCAGCTCATCCAGAACCAGTGAGTACAGCTGTCTGTCTGTTTGTTTGTGTGTGTGTGTATGTGTGTGTGTATGCATGTGTGTGTGTGTGTGTGTGTGAGAGAGAGAGAGAGAGAGAGTGAGAGAGAGGGAAGGAGAGAGAAAGAGAAAAATAAAAAATAGAGAGAGAAAGAAAGAAAGAAAAAATGAGAGAAAGAGAAAATGAGAGAGGGAGAGAGAGGGGGAGAGAGGGGGAGAGAGGGAGGGAGGGAGAGAAAGAGAAAGAAAATGAGAGATAGAGAGAATAAGAAAATGAGAGAGAGAGAGAGAAAGAGAGAGATGGGGTTTGGGGGGGGGGGGGGGGAAAAAAAAAAAAA
>NW_004797662.1:165955-181214 GCF_000002075.1 Aplysia californica
GGGGGAGAACAAAGATAAACCCAATGGTTTGAGCAAGACGTGACATTATAATTCAGAGGCAGTCTTGAATCAACGACTTGTGCCCATGGGTAGGTAGATGATGTCCATCAGCTATGTAGGACAACTTGTCCCCTTAACAATTTCATTTTGAATAATAATATAATGAAGCTTGCCGAGTCAGCATGTTTTTCCTTTGCTAACGAACACATTTATGTAATCCTGATCTTGACTGACGCCACTACAGAAGTTAACTTATCTAATTTTAGTTGTTTTGGTTTTTATCTTTTAATTGAAACTTTTTTTTACTGTTATAATGCCAGGAAAGGGTTTGTTGACCCAAAGTTTGAATTGATTTTGATGGGAGATATACTACTTTTCCATGTAGTGGTCGATATTTTTTACACCTGGACGGGTGGAGGGTGTTCGGGAACAGTCTGCCATAACATTCCAGTGTGGCTATAGTCCTCACCCATTTTTGGTGAAATGTAGCTCCTTTTTTTTTTGTAAGTGTTTTATGGGGCTCGCAACTGCATAAGGTCATACGAGCTCATGGGACACGCCAAACATTTTCAATCATTAGGAAATTTGAATTTTGCCCGGGTGGCGGCCAAAGCCTACTCTTATCGATTTTGGACCACCTAGAGATCTTAAGCGTGCGGAACTTGCACACGGGACCTCCGAGATTTTTCGCCCTTGTCCGAAAAGGCTAGGTGTAGATCTTTCCTACCAAAAGATCAGGGGTGTGGCTGAAAGACAGCAGTAAGAAGGAACCAAGGAGTAGCAGTAGAAAGGCTGCAGAAAGAGTCAGGAGCCCAGTGGAGGGGGCAAAGGAGGTGAGTGGGCGGAGGAAGAAAGTGGAGACTAAAGCAGACGACAGAATATTGCAAGAGAGAAGGAAAGAAGGTGAAAGGAGACAATTTTAGAGAAGAACATTTTTCTGTCGCCACCCGGATTTGAACCCGGGACCTTTGAATGAGAGGCGAACACCTTAACCTCTAGGCCACGAGAGCCCCCAAATGTAGCCTCTGGGTGTTGTAACTGGCTCAGAACTACTTCATTGATGGCACTTGGTGCGGGTAGTTTGTGAGCGCCACTACAGGTTTTATTTCTTTTTTTACCTGCTGTTTGTATCTGTGGTTTTTGCTCCTCCCACTACTAAATGGTCGCTTTTAAGCACAAGGGGGCTATCCCGAAAAATACCGTTTTGAGAAAATCGAGTGTAAAGTTTTTGCCTCTTTTTCAGCTTCTTTAAAAGACAAGGAGAGTTTTCTCTATAACCAAAAATATATACGCATCAATGAAACCAAACTTCTCCTATAGGTAGGGCAAGTCAAGATTTCTAGAAACCCCCCGAAATCTGTTGAGCCTCGCTTGTCCTTAAAATAGCGACCAAATGAACGTTTGCTTCCCTTGATTCAAATCAAACGAAATTTAGTCGAGTTCTGTTATTTTAGTGGCCACCTTGAGTAGGGCAGGGATGGAAGTCTTTGAAAGAGCTACTAATGAGTTCAAAATTGCCCCAGTGTAAAATTGAACTTTGGCCCCCCTTCAGAAGTGACCAAGTATGCATCTCATTCCGTCTCCTCTTGTCTCATCACATCTCATTACCTTTTTTTTTTTACATCTCATCATTTATCAATGACCTCTTATATTATCTCGTTACTTCTTTTCTTTTATCAATATACCTCTTGTTATCTAACTACACTTCATATTATCTCATTACATCTTACCTCGTGGGTGGTTGGCGGGTGCTTTGGTGTGGTTTGCTTCTTCTTTCCTATCAAACGTCTATCGTCCTTATCTCCCCTCCTTCTTTTTATGTTTGTTACTCTCTTGTAACAAATCTAATCTTCTGGCGCTCTTATGACCTTATGCAGTTGCGAGCGCCGTAAAACATCTACTAAAACAAAACATCTTACCTTTCAGTGTTCTTATATGGTTGGAGGTTAGTTGACTCTTACATGTGGTCTGCTTCTTCTACTTCTATTCAGTATTATCACTACTTGTAAGACTAATTGGCTACTTGGCCCGATATTTCACCTCCACAACATTCTCTCTATTTCAGTTTCGTGGAGGAATATGATCCCACAATTGGTGAGTACCAGGCATCCTCTTAGATGATTTTTGTTTAGAGTACGACTTCCAAAAAGATAGATAAAACTAAAACAATAGTGGTAATGTAAATTGTAAGCGAAAATCTCGTTTAGTTTTTAAGCAATAGAATAATTTTAGTATTGTCTGCGTGTTGTGTCATCTCTTTTCTTTGATTAGTTTAAGGATGGGAGATTTCTCTGTTCTTTCAACTGACATCTGTCATGTAATTGTCAGACTCTTTGCCATTTTTATGCAAAAGACTTACAACATATATATTTCTGCGTGTGTGTGTGTGTGTGTGTGTGTGTGTGTGTGTGTGTGTGTGTGTGTGTGTGTGTGTGTGTGTGTGTGAGAGAGGCAGCGTGGTGAAATCAGGCGCTCGTCAAAATAATGAAAGTGAAGAGATTGGCCTTTTTCAGCAGGTTTTAGGAATTTTTATCGAATTTTTGTTTTTTTGTCTCAACACCTTTCATGCCCATTACAGAACTCATTTCTGTGTGGATTTTACTGAAGAACATTGATTAAAGGCATAAAAGATGTAAATTTTCAGTTTCCACGGGTTCTCAAGCTAAGGAAATAAATATATTTAATTCTGTCTCACAGAATGTGTTTTACAGTGTTTCTATCTTTTGGCTTTTCATCTTTTCATTTCACCTTTGCATCCTATGTATCTCAAGTTGGCCCCTGACAGGCTATGTGAAAGCAGCTCATATTTTGTATGATTTTAACTGTGTTGATGACAAGGGCATGTGGTTACTTGAAGGAGGTATTGCGCTGCCAAGAGAGAAATGCTTGCAGCTAAAGGGATTTGAAAACAACAAACAACAACTGTGTTGATGAAGTTGCGAATTAAAAACATTCACAATCCTGTACAATCATTTTCTGTTTCAGAGGACTCCTACAGGAAGCAGGTGGTCATTGATGGTGAGACCTGCCTCCTGGATATCCTGGACACAGCAGGTCAAGAAGAGTACAGGTGACTGTCTGTCTATAGAGTCTGCTCTTTTCAAAGGACAATGATTGTGTGTGTGTGTGTGTGTGTGAAATTACATGATATTATGAAAAGAAGTAGAGTGGGTGGTTGGCAGGTGCTCTGGTGTGGTTTGCTTCTTCTTTCCTATCAAACGTCTATCGTCCTTGTCTCCCCTCCTTCTTTTTTATGTTTGTTACTCTCTTGTAACACCTCCAATCTTCTGGCGCTCATTTGACCATATGCAGTTGCGAACGGCAAAAAACCTCTACGAAAACAAACAAAAAGAAGTAGAAATAGCATGGCAGACCACACTAGACCACCTACCATTTTACCAACCATGACACAAGCCAGCGATATACACTTAACGGTCCAAGGATGTCGTGAAAAGAAGCAGAAAGAGCAGATCATGCCAGAGCACATTGCAACATTGTAAAGATATTTAAGGGGTGGGACCTCTGTATGTAATGCACATCTCTGATAGGACGGAGCCAAATGGGAATATCTGTGTAAAGTCCCTTTCCCCAAGGACACAATGTGGGACCGTAATTGCAACTCGAACCCTCGAACCCACAATCTCATGATTACAGGGCTGTTGGCCAAGCTACCAGACTAACGACTTAGATAATGATACTAATCAAAATGATAGCAGTGATAAAAGTAATTTATAATAATAATGATGATGAATCACATAAATACTGTCATTTCCATGCTCTGAATACTCGATGCACTCAACAACAAAAATTGCATGAATAAACACTTTTGAGCGTTCTTGTAGGCTCTTATGCTGGTCTAGAGACAGTGATGTTCCATCTCCATCCTATCTTGTCATATCGTAGCTCTTTGCATCTTGTCTCGTCCTTCTCTTCTTGTCTCATCTTAGCGTTTGTCAGGGGTGGTTGGTAGGTGCTCTAGCGTGATCCGCTCTTTCTAGTTCTTTTCATGACATCCCTGAAGAGTTGAGTGTGTGTATCCTTGGTTTGTGTGATGGTTAGTGGGCTTTCTAATGTGGTTTGCCATTTCTACTTCTTTTCATTTTATGTGAGTTCAGCAATATCCATTTATGTACAGATTGGTAGATAGCACTACTTGGTTGGCGGGTGCTCTGGTGTGGTTTGCTCCTTCATTCCTATCAAACATCTATTGTCCTGATCTCTCCTCCTTCTGTTTTATGTTTGTTACTCTCTTATAACACCTCTAATCTTCGTCACGTATATGACCTTATTGTGTTGCAAATGCCATAAAACTCTTACTAAAACAAAGCACTTCTTCTTTTCTCTCTCTCTGTTGGTTTTGAGGGCAGCACTGGCAGGTCTTGCTTATTTTCTCTCCCTCTTTTGTTTCTGGTTGTCAGTGTAGTTTTTTCCCTTGCATAAAGTGGCCTTTATTGTATCAATGTACTTTACTTTTCTCAAACAGTGTGTGGTTGGCAGGTGCTCTGGTGAGGTTTGCTCCTTCTTTCCTATTAAACATCTATTGTCCTTATCTCCCCTTCTTCTTTTTTATGTTTGTTACTCACTTGTAACACCTCTAAACTTCAGCAGTGTGTGGCCCTTATTGTGTCAAGTACTTTTCTTTTCTCAAACAGTGTGTGGTGGGCAGGTGCTCTTTCCTAATAAACATCTATTGTCCCTACCTCTCCTTTTTTGTGTGTATGTTCCTCTCATGTAACACCTCTATACTTCAGCAGGTAGGTGACCTGATTGTGTTACTAATGCTGTAAAAAACTGTTAGTAAAACAATGACTTTAATGAAAGAACATTTCCCTCCTCAGTGCAATGCGAGACCAGTACATGCGCACCGGCGAGGGCTTCCTCTGTGTTTTTGCTGTGAACAACTCCAAGTCTTTCGAGGACATCAATCAGTACAGAGAGCAGGTAAGTGGCTTCCCGGGTGTGGAGAGGATATAATTAACTTGTGCACTCTCCTACTGGCTGGTTGGATGATACTTGTTAGCCACAACTTTTCTGGTGTGTGTGTGAGGTGTTAGAGTAATGAGTTTCTTTCTTTATACCTGTGTTCCCTGTGTATTTTCTGCCCAGCTTTGTTTCTGTGTCAGGCTGTGGTGGAAGGGTCTGATCTTAATACAGTCGGACCTGCTCTAGCGGCCACCTGTCCTAGACAGTCTGTACAAACGACCACTTTTCACATCCGTCTTATACTCATATAACCTTATGCAGTTGCGAGCGCCATAAAACTTCTATTAAAACAAAACGTCCCCTTTGCAGGGTTTTTTGGGGTTTAAAAAAATATTTTGATATTGTACGAGATGTCCAACCATCTATCTTCTTCTTCTTCTCGATCGCATCACACTTGAAGTCTGGTATCCGTCATAAATTGGGCCGTCCTGCTCTCTTCTTCTGTCAGCTCGTATAGCTTCTCTTGTAGTGTCAGTGGGGTTGGCAACGTTTTCTGTCTCAGGACCCTGTGTGTCTTGCAGTGCTGAAGGATGTGTTCAACAATTCGGTCCGCCTCTCCTCACTGACATTTTGGTGAATGTGCTAGTTTAAAACATCTGTACATATGTTGTCTCAGTCTTGTGTGTTGGATTCTTAGTCGGAAGATAATCGCTTGTTCTTGGCGGGGCAGCTCATGATAGCTATCTGGTGTCTGTGGTGCTTTAAATCTATGTCTATGACAATCGCTTCTTTCCTCCACAATAGGTCGCCTTCTTGGAACATTTCGACCGGACAATAGATAAATGGGATTCCACAATTTAGAAGGGAAATAAACTGTTTGTGGGGGCTCTCGTGGCCTAGAGGTTAAGGTGTTGGCCTCTCATTCAAAGGTCCCGGGTTCGAATCCGGGTAGCGACCGAAAAATTTTCTTCTCTAAAATTGTCTCCTTTCACCTCCTTTCCTGCTCTTTAGCAATGTTCTGTTGTCTGCTTTCATTTCCACTTTCTGCCCCCGCCCCCTCACCTCCTTTGCCCCCTCCTCTGGGCTCCTGACTCTTTCTGCAGCCTTTCTACTGCTACTCCTTAGCTCCTCCTTACTGCTGTCTTTCTGCCACACCCCTGATCTTCTGGTAGGAAAGATCTACACCTAGCCTTCTCGGACAAGGGCGAAACATCTCAGAGGGCCGCGTGCAAGTTGCGCACGTTAAAGATCCCTTGGTGGTCTAAAATCGATAAGAGTAGGCTTCAGCCGCCACCCGGGCAAAATTCAAAATTTCCTATCAACTGAAAATATTAGGTGTGTCCCGCGCGCTCATATGACCTTATGTAGTTGCGAGCGCTGTAAAACACTTTACAAAAAAAACCCAAAACAAACTGTTTGTGTCTTGGGCATGTGAGTTTAATAGCTTATGCGTGAACAACAGAAGGAAACTAAACAAGTAAGTGTCACCCACACACATGCATGGATAAGGCTTGGGTGGTTTAGGGAAGAGTTTTGTATTATTGGCTTATGGATAATAGACAGACTTGCTGCCCATCAGCAAGAGAGTGATCTTTTCGCCAGAAGGAGGGATGAAGGAACTCTTCCACAACTTCTTTAAAAAACCCTTGTATTCCACAGAAGAAAAATGGGTGGTTGGCTGGTGCTGTGGTGTGGTTTGCTTCTTCTTTCCTATCAAACATCCATCGCCCTTATCTCCCCTTCTTCTTTCTTATGTTTGTTACTCTCTTGTGACACCTTTAATCTTCTGGCGCTCATATGACCTTATGCAGTTGCGAGCGCTGTAAAACTTCTACTAGAACATAACAAGAAAAAAAAATCCCCATCTCCCCAAAAATCCCCCCCCCCCCCCCCCCCCCCAACCCCTGAACCTTTTTTTAAATATGTGTCTCAGCATTTATATAGATGAAATATATTTGATTGTGTCATCCCACAGATAAAACGAGTGAAAGATGCTGATGAGGTGCCCATGGTCTGTAAGTATTGCTGGCTATTTGCAGCCTGTGGTTTCTGCTTTGTTTTGTCTTTCTAGAGTATGGAAAATACTGTGTGTGTACATGCGTGTGTGTGTGTGTGTTGTGTGCGTGCAACCGGGCGAGTTCAGGTGAACAGTGAATGAATTGTCAAGTTTTTTTTTTTTTCTGTAGCAGAATATTTGCCTGGCCATAAAACTAAAACAAATGATAATTGTTGTAAAGAATGCAGAATGCATTGTTCCCGGGTATGTTACAATGGGAAAGTAATTGGATCAGTAACACGATTGAGCAAGATGAATTTTAATTACTTTGTATATATAGAAAAGAAGAAGAAAAAAAAAATGCTGTATTTGTTCAAGTATGGAAATTTAATTCACCTTTCAATTGCAAGTCAAAATAAATAGTGCTTTATCTATGTCTTTCTGGTGACTGGTAAGACGTTAACTATAATGAATCGCAGTATGTGTCTCTTTGTGCGGGAATGCAATGAATAAATGTGTGTTTTGATGCTGAATCTTTCTCTATTTTTGTTGTGGTATATACACCTAATACTTCCTTAGTGGATCTATAAAATTAATCTTAGTGGGTGGTTGGCTGGTGCTCTGGTGTGGTTTGCTTCTTCTTTCCTATCAAACATGTATCGTCTTTATCTCCCCTCCTTCTTTTTTGTGTTTGTTACTCCCTTGTAACACCTCTAATCTTCGGCACTTATATGACCTTATGCAGTTGTGAGCGCCGTAAAACCTCTACTAAAACAAACAAACTCTCTTGTAACACCTTTAATCTTTGGCACTTAGATGACCTTATTGTGTTGCAAGTGCTGTAAAACTCTTACTAATACTATCACTAAAATTAATCTTATAATAATTCCCCCCCCCCCCCCAGTGGTGGGCAACAAAGTGGACCTGCCAACGCGCACGGTGGAGCAGAGACAAGGCAAGCACGTGGCCGAGCTGTACCATATACCCTACGTGGAGACCTCAGCTAAGACGAGACAGGGCGTTGACGATGCCTTCTACACTCTGGTCAGGGAAATTAGGAAATATGTAAGTGATTTTTTAAAAAATGTTTTAAATAGAAGCTATTTTTGTTTCCTGTCCTCTCCTGATCCGCAATCTTCTACTCCCTCTATGTCTGCAACCGAGGCAGAGCTGTAGCGTGCGTATTGCTTTCAGATCGTCTTTTCTAGACGCAGAAGGCTATACCGTACCCTCCCAGGTCCCTCTTCTGGCATCTGTGATGTAGCGATGGGGCTCCTCGTCTTTGCACACATAAGATAAGATAAGATCAGACAAGATAAGATAATACTTTACTATCCCAGAGGGAAATTTTTCTTGGCTGTACAGGACCGTAAAAACACATGCAGGTATACATGAACAATTTAAATTATATATTACTCTCATTAAAGTTCAATATGAAAAGAGAAGTAAAGCTGACAAAATGTACATATCACATCAGATGCATCTTTCAACCACATGCAGGAATTTAATTGCAAGACCTTTGGATAAGACGCAAGTTGGACTCATGGGTGGGAAGTTTATTCTCTCTCTCTCTCTCTCTCTCTCTCTCTCTCTCTTTCACTCTCTCTGTCTCTCTCCTCTCTCTCTCTCTCTTTCTCTCTGGTCGTAGTCCTGTTCTTTCTCTTCCAGTGTAACTGTTATTTTAGTCTGCTACTGACTAAATATGGCTCTTATCATGCCATAAACTATGAATGCAGACTTGCCACCTGTCCCAAATTTCTAGGGACTGTCCTGGCTTCAGCAATCAGGAACTACACATACACAATACCGAAACCAGTCCCACTTGGTGTAATTTTATTTGTCGTTACATACTCGAGTGTTAGAACTGTGGGTGTCCCTGATTGGGTTTTGAAAAAAAAAAATTTGGCAAGCCTGTAAATTGGTAGCAACCTTAGAAGTAGTAAAGTGTAACACTTAGGCATTGGGCACATTGATGATAACTGTCAGCTGTTTGCTTTTCCCACAGCTTTTCCCACAGTTGTATGTGTCCAAGTTTATTTTGACTACAGCCTGAACACTGTTATGTGTTTTAAAAATAAATTGCTTTTTATCTATTTTGCTTGCAGAAAGAGAAAAAAGGCAAGGATCGCAAGAAAAGGAAGATCGGCACCAAGGGAGGCCGTTTGTCCTGCTTGCTGTTGTAACGGGCCGAGGCGGCCCCGGGGCCATGCAAGTGCGAGAGGGCCAGGAAGGACAGCGTCGCCAATGTGATCATGTTCGCGGCCACCATCGCCATTGTCATCGTCATTATTGTCGCAGTCGCATCCCGGAACCTGTTTCTGTCCTGTGTGAGCCGTCTGTGTGTGGGTCCCTGCTTGGGCAGGCTGTGCCAGCGAGAATGTTTGTGTTAGCTCGCTCCATAGTGTCGCAGCTGTTGAGGGCATCGTTTAGAGGAGAGAGTGAGAAGGAGTGTTCTTACTTACCCTCTTTTCCCAGTCCTCCTAACCATTTTCTTTTCCTGGGTGGTTGGCGGGTGCTCTGGTGTGGTTTGTTGTTTCTTTCCTATCAAACGTCTATTGACCTGATCTCTCCTACTTCTTTCCTGTGTTTGTTACTCTCTTGTAACACCTAATCTTCGGCACTTATATGACCTTATTGTGTTGCAAGTGCTGTAAAACTCTTACTAAAAAAAAACAACCCAACTCTTTTTCCTCCTCCCCTCCCCTTCTTCCCTTCACTCTCCTCCCCCCCCCCCCCCCCCCCCCCCCCCCCCCCCCCCCCCCCTCTTTCCTCTATCCTCTTCTTCTGTACCTGTAATTTTCCCTTTCCTCTCTCTCCTCTGCTGTTTACATCTCCATTGGTATCGTCTCGTTCACGGGGATTAGACTTCAGAGCTAAGGGCTAACGTGACGTTGCTCCAAACTATGATGATGATGATGATAACGACAACGACGATAATGATGATAATGAAGTGTTCTTGGCCGCCCCTCGTAATTGAAATGTTTTTAAAGTAGAGTTTTTAATCGCTGTTTTTACCCCCGCAAATACCCAGGGGTGATGGTTTATCCCTTCGGCCGACTGCTTCATCATGGGTAGGCTCGAACCCGAAACCACATGGGCTAGGTTGGTAAGGGAAATGGTGTTCGGTAAATTCTTTGGATAGTGTTGTACTTTGTTTGGTCTGGTGATGTACCCGGAGCAGGGTTCGTGGTCTTGTTTTTATCAGGCATGGTTTGTATCATAGCTGGGTGTATATGATTTCACTGCTGTCAAAAAGTTAGCAAGGTTCCCGAGATCATTGCTGTCCGAATGTAGCATGATTTTTCTGGGGTGATTTTTTAATATTTTTTTTTAAATCACACGTGTCAAAATGTAGCACAAGATTCCTGGTAGTTTTGTCTTCAGATTGTAGCAAGGTTAGTGCTTGCTGTGGCTATTTGTCAGAATGTAGCAAGGTTTGCAATAGTATTATTATTATTGTTAATATTATTATTATTATTGAACTCTAGCAAGATTCTAGATGATAGCGTTGTTTTCGGAATGTCTCAGTCTTCACAATTCCCTCTGAAACCCTTGACTCTCTACGAGAGGACACAGTGTTCAGATCTTGGCTCCGGGGTTGGTACAGAAGGCACCTCCATGTCACTGGCCAGTGTTTTGAGTTTGGATTTCTCTTTCTCTTAGCTTACATCTCCGAGGGGTCTCGGCCAGACAGCGATGCCGGAAATAGACACTCGGAGATTCTGTTTAGAGACGGCTATTGCAGTCAGTCAGGTTTTGTTTTGGTTTTGTTGTTTTGGGTTGGGGTTGTTTTTTTTGTGTGTTTTTTTTGTCGATGTTATGCTATATAAGGGTTTGTTAGGTTGCTCTGATCCTGGAAGACCTCAGTAGTGTCTAAATTGTTCATTGAACGCCTCTCCATGAAAAGTTGTTATGGGGAAGGGGGGGATGTTAGCATGTCTCGTGAAGGTCATGGCTTTTCATAAGTGATACACACGCCTGACGGGTGCAACGCCTCAAAATGAGAATGAGGAAAGTTTTGGGCGCAGGGAAAAAGAAACTACTGATTTAATGAATATTTTGAGTAATAGAATAATTCTTCATGCGCTAAAAAGAACTTGAGGTTCGGAGGAAAGTCTTCCCAATTTGTTAAAGAAATTATGCTTTTTATTTGAAGTTGTGAATGTTCAGTTCACCTATTTCAGGTATTTGTGAAGAGAAAGTCCTAATCTCAATGCGTTTTCTCCCACCTGACACTTTTTCTATCACCAGGGGGGCCCACTCTACCCAACATGTGGTAGCATCGTTCTTTTTGTATTCCCTATATATATTTGACGTATCTGGCGCTTTCTTTAACCACTCTTAATGGGGGTGGGTTTTTTTGGTGACTCCCAGGTTGTTGATGATGTCTTACTCGAACGGTGTTGCTGGTAGAAAAATATAAGCTCTTTAATTGTTCTAAAACTATTCCCGAGTTCAATCTGGGAGTCCTCGTTAAAAGTCTGGAGTTGGCGTGCACTATAAATAGTATAAAAATATTGGTGACCAACTTTTGTGTCTTCTCTCACCATCTAAAATATTGAGTCAGAAGAGGGGGTTTTGGGGAGGGGGTTGAAAAATTTTCACTAAGCTAGTTGCACGGTCAGAGCGTAACACGATCATTATAATTCTTTTCTTAGCTTTACAGATGTTTTGTCTCATTTTGAGGTGGTGTGAGGCGCCCCCCGGCCCTCCTGTCTCTGTCGTTCTGGAGAAGTTGGTTGTCAGCCAAAGTGGCTGGGGGGGGGGGGGGGGGCAGTATCAGTGCTGGGGGTCACACAGAGCTGAGCGGGTAGGAGAGAGAGATGGGGGAGGGGGGGGGGGGGTTGAGTCGTGCTTGCCGGAGGCCTTGCTTTTTCTCCTCAAAGCTGCTTAAAAAAAATACAAACTTGTTTTCAACTACTTTGATAATGTTTACATTATTATGCGTGCATTTCTTTCTTGTTCCTCCATGTGCTGACATTTTTGTGATGGTTGTTGATGTGCTCTGCAATTCCACGTTTTGTTTTCTTTTTCTCTTACTGTCGATTATTATTGTTAATATTATCTCTATTTTTATTATTATTATTGTTGTTGCTATTTTATCATTATTGTTTATATTATTATTATTACTACTATTGTTATTATCATGATTATTATCTTGACAAGCGTATTTGGATATGTACATAAGACATTTGGGCTTTTTTGTTCGTGTCATTCCCATCAGGTTTTCTGTATCGAGTGGGTGTGTCGACTGTCATCTTTTGTAGGTAGATACACTGCCACGGTTTTTTCCCCGTTATTTCTTTCCCTCCCCCATGAGAAATGAGGCTGCTTCTGTGTGTGTATGTGTTAACGTGTTTGTGCATCTGATCGCATTTGTGTTGAGTGATTTTCGGTGTTTGAGTGTATAAGTTTTGATGTGAGTGTACGCGCTATGTATTCGATATGTGCATATGTGAGGCAGCGTGGTGGAATCAGGCTCTCGTCAAAATAATCAAAGTGAAGAAACTTGCATTTTTCCTCAGGTTTATAAATTTTCATCAAATTTTTGTTTTTTGGCTCAACACCTTTCATGCCTATTAAAAAACTCATTTCTGTGGAAATTTTTGTGAAAAACGTTGATTAAAGGCACAAAAAATGTAAATTTTCAGTTACCACGAACTCTTAAGCTTAGGAAATAACTAATCTTTGGCGCCATTTTCTTACTAATTTTACCTCTGAAAACAGGTGACCTCCATCTCCTTCTTTTGCAAATATCTTGACTTGTATTCAAGATAAATGGATATTTTTTCCATTAAAATGAAGGCAATTGAACAAGCTTTAAGATGATACCAATAACTCTACATGCCCAAAAATTGACGAGAGTCTGATTCCATCACGCTGCCTCACATATAATTATATTTATGTATGTACGTTAGTATTGTGTTGAACTGGATTTGGATGAAATAAGAGTACGAATTTGTGTTTGTATGTGTGTTCGTGTGAGTGTAAATGTTCGATAGAGAACTTTTGCATCTGTCGGCTTCCTTTGTCTCAGTTTGCTCAAGCCCAAGACTCGCTGCATGTGCGCAGGTGGGAGTGGGTTCTTGGTTAGACCACTGGTTATCTCCCTGTGACCTTTTGTGTAAATGTGTATGCTTTTTGTAGTCTCTAGCTGTTTGTTTATGAGTGTGTGTGTGTAAGTGTGTGCCTGTGCATGTGTCAGTAAATTGAATAGAATGTCTGTCTATCTGAGAATGCATGTACGTTCTGGGTGGTTGGTGGGTGCTTTGGTGTGGTTTGCTCCTTCTTTCCTATCAAACATCTATTTTTTCCTGATCTCTCCTCCTTTTTTGTGTTTGTTACACTCTTGTAACAGCTCTAATCTTCGGCCCTTATATGACCTTATTGTGTTGCAAGTGCCGTAAAACTCTTACTACAACTAAAGCATGTACGCTGTTGATTCATGGGTGTACTTGTATTTGTGTGATTAGCAGTAGGCCAATGGGGCAGCTAGGGGGATTATACAAAATAAATGGCTACCCATTGTTAGAATTCACGCGGCCCACCCCTGTAGGTATGTGTTCATGAGTGTGTATGTGTCTGTCTGTGCACATATCTGCGTATGTGTGTGTGTCAGTATGTGTGTTTCTGAGTATGTGAATGTGTGTATGTACCTGTTTGTTCATGTGTGCATATCTTTGCCCAGTGATATGGTTGTTTTTTTTTTGGGAGGGGGGGTTCGCGTTTCCTGGATCATGGCAGTTCCTGTCTTCAACGATACTGTCTGTCGCCCTTCCTGTGGGTGTGTGGTGCATGCCTGTGCATTGCTGTGTGCTCATTGTGGCTCGTTATTGCACAATGAAGAATGTGTTCACATACCTACATGCATGCTCATGTTTGTGTGTTTGTATGTGAGCACGAGTGTGTATACCAGTGTGTTTCAGTGGACTCGGTCATCATCTTTCTCATCTGTAGTCTCCCATCTGTGAAGATTCAGAAATGTATGGTTAATAAAATTGAGGAGTCTGGGGGAAGGCCGATGTGCTTCATCACGAGGGTCAGGCTGTGTGTGATGTCTTTGTCGTACTTGACGTGCTGGATAGATGGTTCGTGGCACTGGGCAGCAGTAGCAACGTCCACTTGCACTGCCACCACCATGCCTAAGTTGGCAACAGCAGCAGTTCCCATGACAACAACAACCGTCACAACTAGATCCGGTATAGCAACCACCACAACAGATGGCACAAACATAACTACATCACAACGACAAGAGTTGTATTTCCGTCAAGACAGTTTCCCTCAATTATTGTAAATCACTGACCACCAACACCACCACCACCACAGTTGAATGCAAGATCAGCAGTCTGATGCGGATGTTGGACCAACTGTCTGGTGCTCTCTCAGTGTCGTCGGGGTTGGCACAATGTTGCTGACGGGAGACAAGAAATGTTCGTGGTAGACGAGGGAAAGTTTATGCCATGTCCAGGGAAACAGTTAGCCTTGTTGTTCTCCCTTCCCCCCTCCCCACCCCCACCCTTTTACTTTCTGTTGTGAGCAACATTCATGTGTTCAGGTGTCAGAAGAGAGCGTCTTTGGCTTTCTGCCTACATATATTTATGTTTAAATCTTTTCCTCTGAGTCGCCGTGCCAACGTTAGAGCCATGTGCCAGCGCTAAAGCGGTGCGCGTTATTTCTTACTGGACATTATGACCTGATGATGATATGCAAACTGTTGTACATAAGTCAATGACAGAAGTCAACGTCTCGCCACAGCATTCTTCGCTTCTCGCCCTTCAATGTGAGCTAAAAATAGTTTCTTTTTAAGAATTAGACTGGGGAACAGGATGGTTCTGTGTAGATTTGTTGTTTGTGTGATGGTTTATCTGGGTTTTTTTAACTCACCGTTTAGCTTTTGAGGTTGCTGCATTCCCCCACAGCCATAATTGTTTGTGTGGAAAAAATGTTTAGGTTTGCGGTGTTCAAGGCAATTGATTTGTGTTAGTTTGAGGACTAATTGTTCTCTCAAATGAAGATGGCTGTACGAGGAAAGTTCTGAAAGCTTGTTTTTTCACATCCCAGTATTTGTTTGAGTTTTGAAGATGACATTTGATTCAGTGACTGAGCTCGTAAACGTGCAGGGATGTCAGACGTCTAATGAAGTAAAGAGATGATACTGTAAATTATATAACAACAGATGCCGGTTACTGCGGTCAAGTTGTTATAGAATGACAGACGCCAGCTTCAGAACGCTCATGTTTTCTCCCCAGTCCAGAGCTTTGCTGCTTGTTTTGGGAAATGTTGAAGAAAAGTAAATTAGATTTTATTGTTTTACTCAGGCGCATTTTTTCCAAGCAATCC
>NW_004797662.1:181314-182379 GCF_000002075.1 Aplysia californica
ACCCACCTCCCTGTCAGTTCAGCTTGCTTTTTTCGCTTTTCTCTCGCTTCATGTGACAATTTTGATGTGCCAGAACATTGTTTGCCGTAAGGCTTTTGTTGTTCTTCCTCTGTGTGTGTCTATATTTGGAATACATGTGTATGTAGATGGATTTGATTTAAATATATAAAATTGAATGTCAGATGAAAATGCTAACAACATTACCTTGACGACTTGTGTGTGCGTCCGGGTGTTCTTCAACTAGAAAAAGTCACAGCCGGGAAATTGTACTGGTGGTTTTTCATTTCAAATTGATACTTACTTTGCATGATTGCTGCCAACTTTTCAAGATGACGCAATTTTTTTTTTCTGAGACTCCCTCGTCGCCTAAAACAGCCAAGGCTTGTGTGGTCGTCTCAGTAACGGCTTAAAAGTGTCTGGATGTTAATTTGGAGTAATGGCAAAAGAATTAGTCCACCCCCTGGGTAGAATACGAATATTTTTTTCCTGAATGCTTCTTTGACACTTTGAGGGCATGCAAAAATGCTTATGAGTGTGTGTATGTCTGTATGTGAGTGTGTGTATGTTAGTGTGTGTGTGTATATGGGAGAGTGAGAGAGAAAGAGAGGCAACAATAGTTATTATGTATGTTCTTTTGTATCAAATCCTCTTGCGGTTGAGAATTGTTCAGTTTGGCATTTTATTTTTATGGTATATTGTCACCCCCCACCCCACCCTCTCCCCCTTAAGGCTGCTGCCTGTGCTGTGTACTTTTTGCTAAAAGTGAAATCAGAAAACACATCCCAACATTGTGAGATTTTCCTCTAGTGGTGTAGACAATGGGAAAGTCTGACTATTGACCTACACCTGCAAGACAGCCCATCTTTTTACTCAACTGTGTGATGGTCTGGGAAAACCAGGTGAAGGGCAAAAAACGAGTTTAAAAAAAAAAATTCTATTTTGGGGTGGGGGGGAGGTTTAAATTGTATTTGAATCTTTAAGTTTCTTTCTATTCTTTCTATCTGACATTGTAAGACTTAATAATAAGAATATTGATTGACAATGTGAAGAATATTTTTCCAGATG
>NW_004797662.1:182479-226225 GCF_000002075.1 Aplysia californica
CCACCCCCCAATATGCGTAGGTTGTGAAAAAAGCTTTAGTCGTTTTCCTTTTAAAAATAAATCTACCATGTTGGGTATAATTTGAAACCTTATTTTCTCAACTTTCTGATTCAGAATAATGCCTACCATTTCTTTGTATTTTTTGTAAAGACTTCCCTATGGCATCATAATTTTTTTTTTAATGCCAAAAAATAATTTTATGTCTGGTTTTCCCTTGGCCATCACACAAGCAAAAAACAAACAAACAACAACACAAAAATAGTGCACAGCGCCGTATACCCACATCCTGCAGGATGCTCATCTTAGTTCATGCTTGCTCCTCCTAGCAACTGACAGGCACGGCAGTTGGCCTAATCATCTTAACTTTTCCTCCCAAATATGCACAGTCCTCCTTTCCTCTCCGCAGTACTTGCTCATCACGCTCCATCGTTATGTACCCTAGGGGTTCTCAACTGGATTATCGGTGATTATAACAGTACTTTTTTGATCGCTCGCTATCGCATGTCAAGGTCAGGTAAAAAAAAACAACCCCGTCCAATAACAGCTGCAACAGCATGATGCTATTACTCATTCATTTAGAATAGTAGTTGGGAGTTGGCTCATTACTGGACAATAAATGAAATTCAGTGTTTATATTAATTTTAATAAGAAGCTTGAATGGCTCCCTGAGGTTTGGGTTATTCTACACTCACCGAAAAAGGTTGAGAATCCCAGGTTTATTGTTAGATCTCTTAACCCTTGGCATTATAAATTTGATCTGGAGATGATTTTTCTCCCTGGTGACCACTGTGTTAAATGATAGTTCTGCGGTTCGGTCTAACAGTAAATAGAAGTTTCTGCTTTGACGATGTTTCCTGTGAAGCCATTTTGATTCCTTTTTAGTTTGTTTTGATTGATTCCATTTCTGGTGGGAGGTGGTCCCCCCCTGCCGACTTGAATCGTGATTCTCACTTAGCTTTGGTAGTGGTAGTGCCGCGGGCTAGATGTATTGCTTTATGATTGTGTGTGTGGAGTGGTTGTGAACTGCTTATCACCACAGTAGTCATGAGTCTTCTACTTCTTGTGAGGACCTTGGCGTCCCATCCAATTGATCGTCATCTCTGCATGTCAGCGTGTCAGGGTAGGGGAATTCCCCCACCACCGCTTCGCTTCTCCGAGAGAGAGAGTTTGGTTTGGTTTGGTTTTGATTTTTTTTGTCAGTTTGGGCTTCAGGTGGCTTGTTTTGTTAAGTTTCCATCTTGTATTATGAACCCTCCCTCCTTATCTTTCTATCTCTCTTTCTCTTTCCTTACTCTGTCTCTCCATCTGTGCGTATTTGTTATGGATGCAAATAACATTTTTCCCCTCCCTTGTACGACATAAAAGCCATCATCTTGCAAAGGATGATTTATAATGAAACTAGGCACATTTTATAATTTTTATTGTACATTTTATATTAAACAACATATTGTCAAAGGAACCACTTTGCTGTTTGTTTCAATATTTTCATGTGTTTAAGTGAATATTCACTTTTTGTGTGTTGTGTTTGGGTGGTGGACAATAGAGAGAATAGAATAGAAGGTGCTTGGGTCCACTGATTATTGATTGCCATTTCTTCCTGCTTGTTGTAGAAGGCAAAAATGTCCACATGAAGAGCTGTGAGACAAAATGCATTTTCTCCCAAATCTATGCTTTCACCCCCCCCCCCCCCCCCATTGGATCGTAAGGGGAAAAGTTCCTCTCACTCTAGAGCTGTATGTCGTCACAAAACTTTTATTCAGCTACCAAGATTCAGCTTAGTGAATATTATTATCAGCCGTCTTTAAATTTTGCACTTTTTGGACTCAAAACATATGTGTACATTGTGGTGAAATCAGGCGCTCGTCAAAATAATGAAATCGAAGAAACCGGTATTTGTCAGGCAGTGTCACAAGTTTTATCAAATTTTTGTTTTTTGGACCAACACCATTTATGTCTAGATCTATTTTAAAACACTTTTCTGTGTGGATTTTACTGAAAAACTTTGGTTAAAGGTATGTACAAAAAATGTCAGTTTTCCGTTTCCAAAAGACTATGGAAGTCCCCATTCGTGGTGGCCAGTTTCTGACTAATTTTACCCCTCTCCTTCAAATTCAAGATGGATGGGTTGTTTTTTTCATCTCAAGCAAGACAAATAAACAAGCTTGAAGACGATGCCAATAACTCTACATGGCCAAAACCAGTGCCCGATTCCATCCCATCATGACACATTGTCACAACGCTCATATAGACCAACTTTTGTCTTGCTGTCAATGTGGGTTGAGGAACCAGCAGACAGAAGGCAGGATCTAGTGTGGACACCGGGGCACAAGCAGCAGGAAAGAAGAATCAAATAAGCGAGCAAATTCTGTCAAATATTTTTTCACAGTTTATTTACATTTTTAGTGTACAATGGCTTCTCTTTAAAACAGGACAGGTGATTCTACTCAATAAATATTTACACATACACAAACCAGCTAAAAATGCAACAATCAAATAACATTCACAACAAACTTTCGGCAACAATCCTTACTGAAGCTAATGAGTTTTAAAATAAAGCACTTCCTCACAATAACAATAATTTTGCACAGGGCACAAAAAAAAGGTCCTGAGAGAAGCAAGTGCTATCAGAAGCACTCTCCAGCCACCAGGGAGCCAATGCTGTGAGGTGTGAGTGTGAGGTGATGCAACATAACCAGCACCTCGCGACCTCAGTGCTTTCTAGTCGTATCTCCATTTTTTTAAGCATTGAAGATGTGACTTCTTCTTAAGCTCACTCTTTGTTACGAACTGTTTTCACTGTTATTAAAAATGGAGCTATAGGACAAGAAAGCTCTGAGGTCGCGACCTGGTCAGAACAGATGGAGTGAGAGCTTTACAGTACTTGCAACACATACAGATCACAGAGATCTAAGTGCCTTAGATTACAGACTAACAGCGACATACAAGATTAGAGAGTAACAGTAACAAACAAAGAAAAGAAGAGAGATAAAAACGATAGATATTTGACATGAAAGAAGGAGCAAACCATCTTAGACCAACTGCCAACCACCCACTAGGCTGAAACATTCAGTTAGGTTTAGTAGAGTTTTTACAGCGCTCGCAACTGCAAACGGTCATATGAGTGCCAAGGGGTGGATGTCAAAAGTCCCTACAGGGAATCAGGCTTACTGAAGTTACTCTGCTCACCTCTGTAGCTTCAACAGCACAAAGTCTGCAATGACTATAAAGGTACCCCGCAAATAGTGGGTCACAAGAGTGTGGTAAACATACAAAAGAAGTAGAGGAAAAATTACGATAGTAAGGATTAGGAAAGAAAAAGCAGCAGTTATGGGCATGACATTGATGAATCAGCCCATTTACAATTCTACAGAGCATAAGAACATGTTAAAGCCCCCCCCCCCCCAGTCAGTAGCACCGCCCCGGTGTGTTAAAACATTCATAACAGTCCAGTTTTACATGAAACCACTAGAACTGTACGGGGTAGGGACATTACGTACAAGTACCAAGATAATGCACATGCGACAAGGGGAAACAGAAAGCACTCACTCACAAACATGCACACGTAAACGGCCCCCAGTCACTTGTGAACACATGTACAGATCCCAAACATGCCCACACGTATCTCGTCTGTCCATAGCCACCCCCCCCCCCCTACACACACACACACACACAACTTCATTATCAGTCTGTCTCTCTGTCTCTCTCTCTCATGCACACACACTAACAGAACACACTTACAGCCCCCCTTCCCTGACACCACAAGCATTATGACAGTTCAACATCAATATTTGAACTCAACAACCACTGTGTCCATCACTAGTATTTCACTAATGACAAGAGTGAACTTCTTCTTCTAATGTCTTGTGACTCTACAAAGTTCTTACAGATTTTCATCTCACAATGGATAATTTTCACCATACAAATACAATGGGTGAATTTCACCTGACAATAGAAGATTATCAGCATACAATGGATGACTTTCATCTCACAATGAATAATTTCTACTTTACAACAGATGACTTTATCTAAAGAATATGGTGAAATGAAGCGTGCCGAGGTCTCCATAAAATGCCCTAAAAACAACAGTTGAATAAATATTGAGGGAAATTGGAGAGTGAAAAGCTCTAAGAAATTAACCAAACCTCTGGACCTTTTAAAATAACTGGGAAAAAAACAACTTCACAATGGCTTCACAACCCAAATGGTGAACAACAGAAAAAACTGATCAGTAGCACTGCCAGGTCCCTAGGAATCTAAGGGTGCCACTGAATTTAAAATTCAAAATGATCTTCAAAAACATTTTCACTCTTACAAGACAGTCGATTTCTCCCAATTTTGTATCTGCAGTCTGTATTACAGTGAGAACATTTCAATTACAGCGATATTCAGAGAGTTAAAAAAATCTTTTCCAAAGTGGAACCCCTATCTAATGTTATCCAAGGGTTTCCTCACATTCACTTCTCACTCCCAATTTGGATAGACGCTGACAGCCTCTCACAATATACCGGGGGCACTTTTTTTGACAAAAGTAAAATAAAACCCTACTGTGCATTCGCATAGTACAACAATAAAAACCCGCCATTTCCCCATTTTCTATATCTACACACTAGGTCCAGTACATTTGAAATTGAGATTTGGGGAGGGGGGGGGGGAGCAACTTTTCTTTTATCTTTACCCTTTTTACCACTACGATTTTTTGAATATGCATCAAGTTGCACAAACACTGAAGGCTCTCACAGAGTATAAATATGATGAGTGTGTGTGTGTGCGTGTATGAGTGCGCGTATACATATGTGTGTTGTGTGCCCTTGTCCTCTACTTGAGTTCCTGAATCTTCTGTCTGATGGCTGCCTGCCTGAGCTCCTTGTCCCTGTCTTCCTTCTCCACCTCCTTCTTGACCCGCTGCCACTTCTGCACCATGGAGCTCATGTGCTTCTTCTTCATCATGCCACTGGAGCCTGCAGCCGACGACTTCTGTCAAAGTCAAAGGACAAACCAAACTTGTTAATAAAACACATTTGAACTTATAGTGATCAAACTACCGTTTTCAAGTCTTGTATCCACACGACTTTCCCACCAGAAAGGAAAAAAACCTGCAAATCCCTCAGTCCCTGCACACTGTACAGCTCTCATCATGAAAAACTCCATCAGTTTCTCCACACACAAAAAAAAAATACAAGACCAGAGAGCAAGAGTTCTTTCTACCATCAGCCACAGATCTCTAACTCCTTTTACAAAACAAAGAAATATTTCAAATACAACAGACTTTTGTGAACACTGTAAAACAAAATTACAGTAACCGTTAAAGAATTTCAAATTTTTTCGATTTATTTTATGCATTGAAACTTAACGCAAAGAAATTCTATGGTTCCATTAAGTTTGTGTCATCAGGATTTTGGCACACTCTACCCCATTGCATCACACGGGATAAATAGCTCAGCACATTCGCTAAGATCAGGAACAACATCTTCACCGAGAGATAATTCTAACAGGACTTCGCAAAAAACCCCACAGGAAAGTGGTGGTTATATCTCATAGTGCACGGACAGAGCATTGTTCATACACATGGCTCTGATTGATTATTGAGCAAAAGAATCAGCACTTTGAAAAGATGAAGCTACATCATTTATAAAAGCTTCCGTAACTGAAAAAAAAATTGACAAACAAAAGGAATATAACAAATTACAAATGTTGTGACAAGCATCTGCCCATTTCAAATAATAAAACAAACCATGACCTGCAATTAATTTCAAGCAAATTACCAACCATCAATAAAAAAGGCATTCTTCTGTTTGTTTTAGTTTTAGAAGAGGTTTTACGGGGCTCGCAACTGCAGAGGTGCCAACAACAGAAAACCGAAATGAGTATTGGGAAATATGAAAATGAGTATTTTCAGGGGAAAATGTATATTCCCCATGACTGACCCACCGACCAACCAGTAATAGTAAAATGTCCAGGGTGTCCAGCAATATTTCCTGAAAAAAAATTACTAGCTCACCAGGTCAAAAAAGGGAGCACACATGCGTACAATATATACATGTATCCAGTCAACTTCATGTCAGTGTTCAATGTTGTACTGGGGTCTTGTTTGACTTAAGTATTTCAGTCTATTGTATAATATTTTCCTCTCATTATTATATAAAAAATAAATCCTGCTTTGAGAGTTCGGAAGGGCCTAGAACAAGAATTTCGCCTATCAAGAACCAGTCTGGGTGTCATGATTCATATTATTATGAACTGACAGACTCAAATTATTGCTCAAACTCAGAGAAAAGCAATAACTTGTATGGCTCAAGTAGACCCATGCACGGTGAGAGTAGTAACAACTGTGGTAGGGCAAGATGCAGTGACACTGAAAATCTGCTAGTCTTGAACAGAAAGCTACAACATACACTGTAGGTATAATTTACTATCACCCATCCAAGTAGATGTAGGTATAATTTACTATCACCCATCCAAGTAGATGTAGGTATAATTTACTATCACCCATCCAAGTAGATGTAGGTATAATTTACAATCCCCCATCCAAGTAGGTATAATTACTTTCACCCATCCAATGAAACGCGAACACTTTATTTCAATAACACCGACTTGCAAAGTATGAGGAGTCCCGATTCCGCACACAGCCTGCACCAATGCGCGCTTTGCAGAAAGCTCTAATCAAAATTCTGAAATGTGCTCCCAAGTTTTTGTCCTCTGGTGTTGCCTTTACCTTTTCTTTCTTCTTCTTCTTGATCTGCTTCTCTGCGTCTGCCTCCTGCTGTGAAGGGTTTGTCTCCGTCGTCGAGGCGCCAGGTTGGCTCGTCACAGCTGGTGCCGAGGGCAAAGGTGGTGCCGAGTAAAGCTCAGGCTGTTGCAGGGACAGGACAGAATATTGTTGTTGTCAAGTTGCACATAATTTACAACGAGCAAGTACAACAATAACCATATACCACTACAAACAGATGAAGAAATTACATTAACAATGAAAAGAAGTAGAGGAAACAGACCATACTAGAGTGCCAACCAAACACTGACACAAGAGAGAAGATATTTATTTGTACAAATAACGAAGAAACATATTGTCACAAGAATAATAATCATATTAATGTTGGTATAAAACCCTGGACCCTCTTCTATATATAACAACATTGTTCAACTCTAATAACATAATCATTGTTCATAGTTTAGGATTGTGTTGTATTCTTCATAATTTAGGATAGCGTTAAGCTCAAACAGCAAATTTATTCTAGATAATGTGGTGTTTCTTTAAGCTCAAACAGCAGTAACTATTTCACATGATTTAGAAATGCATTCAGCTCTGTTCCACCCATTCTACAAGTACATTTAGCAGAGTTTTGTTTTGTTTTTGTAAGTGTTTTACGGCGCTCGCAACTGCATAAGGTCATATGAGCGCGCGGGTTTAGCAGAGTGTAGAATTCAAAGCTCAAACAAGACAAAAGAGCTTACGGGCTGCATGGCCACTACGTGTGGGGGAATGATGATCTGGGGAGGTCGTGAGATCACGGCCGAATTCTCCTCCTCTGCCTCCTTTTCCTCCTTCTTCTCCCCGCCCTCCTCCTCCATCGCCTCACCATCGATACCATCACCGAGCCCAGCATCAGCCTCTGGGTCCTTGACCTCAGAGCCGGTTGTCTCCAGCTGGAGCTCTGGCGGGTTCTCCCCCTCCTCTGAGTGAGGTGGGGCTGGGATAGGTGGCGGGCTGGGCAGCGGGCTCACTCCAAGCTCTAAGCCAGATGCGGTCAGGTCTGGGGGCAGTGGAGATGCCCGGGAGCTTCCGGCCTGTGGAGAGCCACTCCCATCTCTCACCTGCACACAGGAAGAAAAATGAAAAAATTCTGTCACCTTCATATTCTTTCTTTCTTTTTCTCTTTTTTTTCTCTCTCTCTTTCCCTCAACTCAAAACTCCAAAACACAAGCAAACTGAAGTGGTCTTCTAACATCCTACACTCCAGCCACCACACCTCATAGTCTGCCAACACCTTATCACAAATCATCACACCACATATTATATTAAAATAAATAGGAATTTGTTGATATTTACTACAGTGTGTGCTGGGTATAGCATCCTAGACAACAGTCAAAACACACCACATATCAACATAACATCGCCTCAGAACTATCTTGGCCAAAGTGTACTATACCCTATCTGTACACCCTGGGGTAATTTTGTATCCCCCCGGGTTGTATTCTTCACATTTTAAAATACTTCTAGTACGAAGATCTCTTTGAAACTTTCCGTATTTCCAAAAAAAAAATTATTTTGACAGACTGCTACGCAAAGCGTACGGATCGGATTAACGAGTAAATTTCCTCTTTGGAAAGTGGAGGCACAGAGTTCCGTACATCGTATGGATACAAAAGTAAAACATCACGTACGGATAGGTTTAAGTAAAGTGGCACTTTGGACAATATAGTTCTGGTGTGACGATATCTTGTAAAGATTTGATGCAAATTTCTCCAGAGTGCATTGGGTATAACATTCTGGATGACAGTCAAAACACACTACACATCATCATATCTCGTAAGGATTTGATGAAATTTTCTACAATGGGCGCTAAATATAATACCCTAGACACCAGCCAAAACACACAACAACTGGGCATCCTACCTCCAGTACATCCGGATCGTCCAGAATTTCCACACTGGGAGATCTGACCTCTGACCTCTGCCGCTTCTTCCGCTTGCTCTTGTGCTGGCGTCTGGGGGTGGCCGTCGCGTCTGCCGCGCTCCCCTCGCTGCTGCTGCTGTGGTCTCTACGGCGCCGGCGTTTGCGCCTGTGTCGGTGGGAGCTGCTGTGCTTGTCGTACTTGCCTAAACATGGGGGAGAGACTTCATCTAAGACTTTTTTTATATAATACAATTGCCTAAGCATCTCTGTCAAGATACAACTGCCTAAGCCAGGGGGTCACCAAAATGTTCAAAGTGGGCTGGATAACAAAGAATGCCTGTTCAGGCCTGATTACTATTTTGATCAATTCTATCCACCGACATTTTAAATGAAAGTTTGTCACATTAGAGCCGAGGAAGAGTATGACACATTAGCAAGACCACATGAAGTCTATAAAAAGAAGCATGTTTAGTTTGCACTGTAGAGTTCAATGAACTTTTGGAGACCAAGTTTTTTGCCCTCATGGTTGAGGCCCAGACGAACTAACCTTGAGGGCAATATTTGACCAGTGCACTGTTTGGTATCCCCTGGCTTAAGGAATAAGTCTATCTCAGCTAATAACACTCCCAAGGAGCTTATATTGGGTGTGGACGATTATATGGCAATGGAGATTAGTTACCAATCGCGAAAATTTTTTTTTACTGATTCCGTTGCCATGAAAACTGCAGCCACTTTGGAGTTTAGAGACATAACGTGGTACCATTTTCTCACCTTATTCATAAACAGATTAGGTTCATATTTAGCATACACACTTATAAGGCAAAAATCGCACTGCCTGTAAGAGTAATTTTTTATATCTGGTTTAGTTTTTATTTTGTGGCACTTTCAAATCTGGCTCTAGCGAAATAAGTGTAAAAACTTGAAAAACCTAGCTTTTTAAGTTCACAGATTAAGAACCAATGTCATAAAAAAAATTTGTGTGAGTAAAATAAAGTGCTTACTAAAAACAACACTATGGCTTGAGCAAAAGTTTTTTTTTAAAAGTCTGAATAAATAGATTTCTAGTACATGAAACAAAGCTTGACTGTATTGAGGGTACATTTTTACCTCACTAATAACCTGAGCCAAAAAAATTATATAGGCACTCATGTTTTGACCACAATGACGGTTAACACAGTACATGAACATTATAGTTGATGCCTCAATAAACAAACTACTACTAGCTAACTGACACGCAGTACATAAACGTCAAACGTATGTGTCAGATGCCAACACATAAAAAGGTAAAGTAAAAAAACCAACAACAATGATCTGTTTCTTGTAAGGTGGGGATCACCAGAGAATGATGGTACAGATGTGTCACTTATTACTCAAACTCAACTGAGACGCTGCCAAAAATCATCCTATTGTACCTTATCTCATCCTTCATCTTATCACTCACTCCTCATCCTTCATCTTATCACTCACTTCTCTCCTTCTCCTCTCGCTTCCTGTGGCGGCCGCTGCTGCTCCGGCTCTTGCGATCCTCCACCTCCGAGGCATCTCGCGACCTGTTCTCATTGGTCGAGGCTTTCCTGCCGCTCTCCTTCTCCTTGACCTCCTCCTTGTCGTCCTTGACTTCGGGGTACTCCCACTGGATGCGGCCGGTGACCTTGTGGCGGTAGTAGTAGCGGTTGTTGGCTCTACGATCCGGGGGAGAGAAGAAACGGTGCAGGAGGTGACGCACGGACCAAGTCATGACGGTGGAGATAGGGAGGGGAGGGGGATAGAGTAAGAGGAAAGGGGGTGAGAAGTTGGGGAGGGGGGGGGGGATGAACAGTCGGAGGGAGGGAGAGGGGGAAGGAGCAGTACGGGAAGGAGCAAAAGGTATTTTGAGCAGGTTACATCAACTAAAACGTACAAAATAACAAACAAAATCTAAAAACATTTGGCTGTGCAAACAACTGCAGCACTTTGTTCCAACATCATACCTGACCTACACAACACACGCACACGGGCACAGCCAGCAGCTCGTAGTCCACTCTTTCAGTGCTTCACAAACAACTTCCTACCCGCTGCCAGACCACTTGACTCTGCCAAAACAAACCTCTGGGAAAATCCTCCAACTTCAAAAATACACCTCTTGTGCAACAGGTCATTGATCTTTGATCTTATCTCAACATCTAATAACAACGTCTTTTATCTTCTCCTGCGTCCTGTCTTTTAGAACCACCAGCATCATGTCCTCTTCGCCAAAAACACCTAGCCTTTTAATTGACATCAAAGGCTAGACATTTTACAGTTTGCGCAAGACGTCCGACTGCTTAATAAAATCCTACCAGCTTGAGAGGAGACTGGATTAGACTGTCTGGTTTGACAAACATCACGATATTTTGAGAAAACTGCAATGACAAAATATTCATGTTTCACAGAAAACATAGTTACACTAGACCCCATCACTGCAGCCTTAAAGAGAAACAAACACACACAACTTTCCTTCGACAGTCACAAGGTCCAGTTGACTGAAAACACGACCAAAGAGAAAGAGATACCCACACAACTAAGACTAAGACAAAGACAATTCAAAAAGAGACACCTTGCTGCTTTTTTCATATGTGATTAAACACACCATATCTTTACCACAACTGAAGACATCAGTTTGTGGAAATAAAATGCATTTGCAGTATTTCTATACGCCTCCTTTGGGCTCAAGACAATCTTCCTCAGCCCAATCAAAATTGTCCAACGAAGTGACTTGAGACCCATAAAAGTTACAAAATAATAGCAATAAGTCAGGGGTGTTACAAAGATGAATCTGGCTACAGAAATTTCCACTAGACTTTTACAAAAACGTTTTGCTCATCATAAAGAATGAACGCTGTTAAACTTGAATTTCAGTAAAAAAAAAAAAAACTCCAAAAAGCCTTGAGGCGTCTAAGGATTTTGAAAAACCTTCCGAAAAAGCAGGAGTCAAAAGACAGTCTACTGTTTCAACAGAAAACCCATTCAATCAGCTCATGACCAGGTGAACACGGACAACGATGTACTGATGTGTGACACACAAAGGACTCAAGTCCACCAGCAGTTGGAGTTTGTCCAGCCACCCACACCAGAAACACTCAATGATCAGAATAGCAAAGACCAAAAGTGTACAGAGTCTGAGAACGCAAGTGTTATACTCTTAGCTTCTTCCTTCTTCTTCCTTGTTTTCGATGACAGCAGCTAGACAGTCAGTCCGATGTCGCGCACAAACAGTGCAGTCCGCTTCAAATCTGAGAGACTGCCATAGAGCTTTCTCTCAAGAGGAGTCACATTTTGCCATTCTCAATGATCAGAACAGCAAAGACCAAAAGTACACAGAGTCTGAGAATGCAAGTGTTATACTCTTATCAAAATCCTACTCCTCTCACAGTAGCTTTCATTTTGACCTCATTTCCCATCAAGAGGAGCAAGAGGCCGAATTGTTTACACCTAGCAAGCTTTTTCAGAATTTTGTTTAAGTTCAATCAAAGCATCTCAGAACATTCTCCGCAGAACAAAGAGCTTCTCTTCACTTCTGGCAGCTTCAGCATCTGAAAAAAAGACGCATCTGAAAAGACATTAGTATAGAGCTCTTAAAACTCTCCACAAAACAGTTTCTTGTTGATCACTTCTAATAAATATACTACTCTAACAGATCCCTGCTGTCACTGTTCAAACTTATTTCCTTACAATCTTAAGGATCTATTCTTTTGGCTTACAAAAATATACAAACAGAGCTTCTTTACTTCCCTTCTGCAACCAAAACTGTCATTGAAATCATTTAGTTCCCATAGTTGTACTCCATTCCAACCATCCGATCTGAGGCTATTTTACACTTTGCCAGGTAGAGATCTACCCATAATCGCCTATATTCCCACTTTTAACAAGACTAGTTCCCCAGCTGTTGATTTTTTTTTTTAAGTTCGTTTCATATATGTTGTACGCTTAACGGCAACAGAGGATGAAAAAGAAAAAAAAAGTACAAAAATTGACCTTAATCATTGCTACAACAACCCCCCGCCCTAATTCACAAGAGTCCAGACATACTGACAGTTAAAAAAGTAAAAGAAGTACTTACTTCCAGAAATTGTGAACATTTCACCTTGCACCAACACTGGTTGGAAGTTTCTCCAACTTTACTTTAAAGTCTCCGGGCTCATCTCCCAGTGACTTTGGCTTCCACTTAGAGAATCTGCCAGCGGAGGCAGCTGCCTCGTCTTCTTCCATTGTCCGCCACGCGCACACATCAGCGTCAGGTGTTTGTTCATGTATTGTCATTGTCATGATCATTTCATATAACAAAGTCACAGTGTGGCTAGAAACACAAAATCACAGTGCTGATACTTTTTGTGACCACGGCATGATGGACCAGGCTCATTTATCACTTCTGGTACCCCCTATCCCCCACCCACCCCCTCCCTCTTTTCTGTCTTTCACTTTCAGTTATCTTTCAAAAGCAATTTCAAGTGTGTAAACTGTCACAAAAATCTCCTTCATGAAAATGAAAATCCTCACTTATAATATCTGATATTCTATTCTTTGATAATGTGAAGACCGCATCCGAACCGAACTGACGCTATCTGATACATTAATTTTTTTTTAAAGCCATTAAAAACCCACCTACACATGATACCCTCTTCTCCTCACAGTAATATCTTACAAAACTTTAGACAGAAGAATTCACTAAAGCATTAATTAGGAACAGCTGCAGCGGTCAGTTTGGTTGAATCAATCTGTTTACAACTCTTGTTGTTATTACTTCAGTGGAGCCAAGGGAAAGCTAATAACATTCTGTCTACATGGGTCAGAACTTTTCACCTCTCTCAGTTTTGGGACCATAGAATGAGCAGAAAGTGATATATTTGTTACTTGACCATGGCACAGAAATCTGACCTTCCAAGAAATCACATCTTCCTCCAAATTTCAAACCATTTTCAGAGACTACTCTCAAATCTCAAAGAGGAAATTACTACTGTAATTGGCGTTGTGATAACTTTTCCACGGTCCTTGCGATACTAACACACTTCGTTTTTCACCCTTTAATTCAAGCTACTTTTTAAAACCACCTTAAAACAGCCATCAACTTTCAAGACCTAACGCTATCATCCGAAACTCCTGTATATTTTCAGCCATACATGAAACCATCTTAACCACCATCCTACATCATAAGCCGGGTCCATACATGCTGAGGCACGACACAAAGAGGAAAAAAAAAGGAACCCAATCCGGGAAAAACTACGTTCTCCGATCACCAAATAACGATTCGGAGAGGGTGCTATTGTAGCTGACATTGCTGCTGTTGCTACTAGTACTACTATTGTTGTTGTTGTTGTTGTTGTGGTGCTTGCAGCATGTTTGAGTTGGGTTGCCGTGCTAGGCCTATGACACAAGAGAAGATGGAGCCGGGGCGGCCGTACCTGTCCCACTGACACGCCCAGCCCTCGGGCACCGCGCTCAGCTCGTACTGCTGCAGGAGACCCTCGGCCACCACCAGCTGCTGACGAAAGTACTGGCTCGACAGCCCGCCCGCACCCCAGTCTGTCAGCCGCGTCTAAAGGGAAGGAGGAAGAGAAGAGAACAAACAAGTTTTATTTATTGGCTGGTTCGTGTTCTTTCGGTATAGAGAAACAAGTTGCACCCCCACCCCTCAACCATCTGCAATAAATCTTTAAAATTTACTAATGGATGTAGATGATTATTTCAGAGTTACAATGAAAACACAGTATGAATTATATCTTTTTAACGCAACATAAAAGTTTTGCAAAAAGGTTACTGGGTTGCTAAGAAGGTCTTCTTGTTTATATTGAACAAATATAACCTTAGTTCATACAACTTCAACTATTTTGATTCAACATAATATCATTAACCACAACAGAGTACAAATTTTTAAAAACTGATTTATCTTTGGTTTACTGTAAAATGTTTTCATTCCCTACTGATTTGGCAAAAACTCACAAAAACAATAGTTTCTACTTAATGTAGGGTCAGCATTCACCATACAAACCAAGAGCCGCCTTGTCAATTACCTGCAATTCGATAAACAAGATTTGCAGACGCGACAGGTTGTCTGTGCCGATGTCCAGAAACTCCAGCTTGTTCAGAGCCAGCTCTGCCATCTCCTTTATCTCAGTCTGGCGGGAAAAAACCCCAAAACGCACTAATTTATGAGTTGAAATAAAGCATGAACTTTGAACTTCAACACACATAAACATATGAGTCAAAATAAAAAAACGAATAAATGTACGTGTCAAAATAAAATGCATGAATGTAGATGTTAAAAATAAAACACATGAGTGTGCAGGTAATAAAAAATATAAACTCAATTTTCATAAAGAAAAGATAAAATCATAGATTTATGCAAAACTGATCTGCTGGGCAGAAGCAGTAGATGAAAAAAGAGCCCACATCAATCACTCACAGAAAGAACAACAAACAAATGTACCAATAACGTATTCCACTTATGATCATAATGTGAATAGGAAAGAAAGCAATTGCATGGCAAAACCAGAAAAACATACTTTTAAAAGTGGTAACTTGGGTTATAATTTATCATAAAAATTGAATGCTTCAATCAACACAACTCAGGCTACATATAGGTAGCGTAAACACGGCATCGCAGGGCGTGGTATCGGTAAAATCGGGGTAATTCCGATCGCTGTTTCTTTGTTCTTTCGCTATAAAACACCAAATGCCGTACACCTTGTAAAAGTTCATCTTTTCCTCGTTACAATGGTGTAAGTTGTTTATATGTCCGATTATTAGGAGCTGGAGAATCGCTGAGGAAAGCGAAGCCCCTCGGGGTCGGAATGCGTGGTCGGCCGGGTGAAAAATTGACACGCATGCATTCAAATGCTTCGCGGAATGAGGGATGATTAAATACCGTCTTTTCATTGGCGGAGAACTGTAGAGCTTTAAACGGGCTTTCCCGTGATATAAGTTTAGCCTTTGGCGTCTTTATAGAAAGCTTTTAAAAATACCGTCAAAATGTTTAAAGATCACTTTTTACACAAAATATGTAAAATACCGGCTTATAAAAAGTATTAATTTAAAGATCAGTTCATATCCTATTAGAATAAAGTAATTAAATTGGAATTATTTTACATCAATCCTTCCGAGAGACTCAGAAAGCATGTGACCCCGCATCCGTGGTACACTACAGTATAAGCCGACTCGCTCGCCGCGGGGCCCGGTGCAGCACCGGCCGGGTCAACGCTCGGTGTTTTTGTCGAAGTAACGACAGATCATCGTGTTTGAAGTGATAAAATACTGATTTGTAAAGATCTCACAGTCTTGAGAAAAAATTATGCTCCATATATTTGTTATAGTGATTGTACTCTGTTAATGTGGAGATGTTTAGTGGACTTGTTACTTTTTTATTGTCTGTCAAACATGGGGTTGCAGCCAGTGACTGACTTTAACAAATTTGATCAAATTTTAAACAACTACAATTTTCTTAAAAATTGACGGAGAGGTTAAAGAATGGTACCAAAATGCTCAGTGGATATAGGCCTTTCAAATGGAACAGATACATTTGGCATACAGCTTGTTTGAAAATTTAGTTTCTGGTACCTACTACATAAAGGGCAAATGCTATGACGCTGTCATCCAGGGTTGACCCCCCGCTGCATAAACTACATCTTTGAAGAAATACAGAAGGAAATACTGAGTTCTGTTTTCATGTGGGGAAGACATATTAAAGAGTATTTTCGCCTCTATGTCAGCAAGAATAGAAAAGAAGTAGGATCTACAGTCCGTGCTGGCTATAAGCACGCCGGCCTTAAGCACGTTTCGGACTCAAACACGCTAAACGGCTCTTACCGAATTTTTGCTATATAAATTACACGCCTATAAGCACGGTAACTTCGGCTTCAAGCATGCTTCATTTACAAGACAGTCAATATTTTCATGATGACCCATCGAAGTTTGAACACAGTTTACACCGCAGCAGTGGAGTGTGTCAAGAAAAACACAAAGAACGCAAGTGATGGACACACACACTCACACGGGCGGAGAGGAAGGCAGAGAGATGCACACAGCCGTGCGCGCGGACATAGGATCTAGCCTAGGCCTAGGGCAAAGCTACACATGACCCAAAAAAAATTTAAAAATACAAAGAGAGTCGGGGAGACGAGAAAAGGAGGCTGGCTGAGATTTTACCTTTGACCCTCGCTATCCATTAATCCTGATTGTGTATCACGCGCGAGGTGGGATGAAGGCAGTGGTATGAGTGGCACAGCGGGCAGTGGTACGCACAGGCAGTGTGTTACAGTAGGCCTAGTGTGCTGTATCGTGACTGGCCGTCTAAATTAAGTTTTCATTTCCCATTCGACCACAAAACAAAAACGAACAAGCGAACAAAAACTACCATGGCGGGTGTCTAAATAACAGTGCACACTTTTGCGGGACCGCTATAGGCCTACTTACAAACAAAGGGAAATAGCACGTGGAATTTTCTACATGAAAATCTCTGGATTATGTCTACTTCGCACTTGAGCACGCTTCGACTTTAAGCATGCTAAAGCTTTCTCCCGATGACCGTGCTTAAAGCCGGCATGGACTGTACCAGTAGCGCCCTCCTACCATCCACATAAACTGATGTTAAAAAAAAGTAATAAGCAAAAGTAAAACATAACAAAACAAAGAGCACATGAGGCACCATACACTTCTTACAAAAGGTAGCACCCGTAGCATGACACGTCACACTCAGTGACCACACATACCTTCAGGTTTTCTTCCTCTGCCTCAGCTCCTGTCTTCGAGTCTCCATCCCCTTTAGAGTCAACATCCTTAGCTGAAAAAAACAAAAACAAGCAGAAAGTCAGACAGAAATTCAGAGAAGCAGATTTGCAGATCACAGGAAGTCTACTTCCCCAAGAACAGCTAAGATTACTCAGAAGCAAAAATCTAAGCTGAAAAAGGGTCATAAACAGCTGTCAATATTCAAAGCAGCCACCCACCACACATACATCGCAACCTCAGTGCTCTCTTGTCGTATCTCTATTTTTAATAACAGTGAAAACAGTTCATAACAAAGAGTGAGCTTAAGAAGAAGTCACATTTTTACTGCTAAAAAAATGGATATGCAACAAGAAGGCACTGGGGTCGCAACATGTGTATTTGAAATCTCGGTGAACCTGTGTAAGGAAGTTTCCAGTAGCACCCCTGAACAGATAGCTTAGATCTTTAGAAACACTTGGTACAGCCAATGTTACAGACTATTAATACGTCAATGTCCATCCAAGCATGCAGAAAATCCTTTTTGAAGTGCTATTGAATTATCTTTTTAAAAAGTTTTTTTTCTGCCATTGCCATTCTTCTATTCTACAGACTCTAACAGGGTAAGGATAAACCAGTTTTGCTGTTTTCAGAGAACACATTCTACATAAACACTGGTTTCGGGTTGTTTGGGTATAATTCTATAATTCTCATTCAGTGTACCGTCGTTTGATCATTACAAGTAGACATGAGACATTATTATTGGCAGTCAGACTGAGTCTTGAGACCACGGCAACAACATCATAATCAGATACAGCATCACATTTCAAGCTACTCTATGCTCAATCAAACAGACAATCTAATCTCATCGCATCTGTAAGACTTCACTACCTAAAGCATCACCAGCTTACCTGTCTCTGTGACAAGCTGGGCTCCATTCCCATTGGCCAATTTCACATCCACACTTGCAACATCATGAGTTTGAAGCTCCACCTGCAACATATATCACACACTTTTTTAAAACAAAACAGACACAGGTTGATGAAAAAAAAAAAAAGGTATAGATTATTGAGACCAGAAAAGGCAAGACGTTAGACATATTATATATACAACATATGGAAAGAGAAGATTCTACGACTATCCCATTATCAGCAGTGGTGTCTAGCTGTTCTGTCACATTGCCAGTTAGAGCAACCCTTTTATCACCAAGAAATCCCTCAAAACTATAATTAAGCTGAGCCTTAAAAAAGTAATTAAATCCTGTCCGTACGTCGTGTTTTACTATCGTATCCATATGATGTGGGGAACTCTGTGCAACCACTTTCCAAAGAGGAAATTTACTTGTTAATCCGATCCGTACGCTTTGCATAGCAGTCTGTCAAAATTATTTTTTGAGAAATACTGAAAGTTTCAAAGAGATCTTCGTACTAGAAGTATTCTAAAATGTCAAGAATACAACCACGGGGGTACAAAAAGACCCCAGGGTGTACGGATAGAGTTAAATGTCCAAAGAGTCTCCCATGTTCCTGATTATAGAGTTTAAAAAAGGACTTCTTCTGGTAAACCCTTACCAAGTGGGGGCTTGGCGTGTGCTCTGGTTGGTGTGCTCCTGCTTCCCTATCAAACATCTATTGTCTTTATCTTTCCACCTTTTTTTTCTTTGTATGTTACCATAAAACTCTCTAACTAAAACCATAACTATTCCCTTTGAAACAAACCACATGGGCTCACCTTTTTCCGCTCCAGTTTCTTCTCCAGGGCCAGCTCAAGGGCACGGTCAATGTCGTCAAGGTCATCCGGGTCAATATCCTCAGTGACCAATGCCATATCATTGCCACTACCACTCTGCTGCTCTGGGCAAGGGACCTCCTCTTTCCCTTTCTCCTTAAGTTTTTTCTCCTCAACTATTTCCTGGTGCTCTGAAGGAGGTTTTACGATTTTCTCGAGGTCAACAGACGGCTTCTCTGCCTTTACATCTAATTTTCTCTTTTTCGATTCTTTCTTTTTCTCTTTCTTCCTCCGCTTTGACCTCTCTCCATCACTCTCCTTCAGTTCTCCCTCCTCCTCCTCGTCAGTACCCCCATAAGATGCTACAATGCTGAAAGACTTGGAGGATTTATTCCCACCACTGCTGCTGGCCATGGGCTTGTCTTTCGGTTTATCCGACTTCCTTGAGGAAAGTTTCTCTTGCTTGGGCAGTGAACTATTTGAGACCACCTTGGCTGCAGCCTTTTCCTTCTCAACACTGCTGACGTTCTCCAACCCTTCCGAAATCTCTCCTTCCTCCATAGACTCCATCTTGACAGCGTCTTTGGCATCTTTTTCAAGCTCCACAGATTTCACTTCCAGCTTGGCCGTTGCAACTGCTTCATCATCGGACAGCGCGGGTTTCGGTGAAACAATAGAGGGGAAGTCTTCTGCAAACATATCCAACTCTTCCTTCTTTTTTCGAGATTTTTTCGTGCGGTCCTTTTCAGAACTATCTGCAGAAGATGTTGTCACTTGCTCCAACTTAACATCATCCTCCTGACATTTCCCCTCAGCATCCTGCTTCGGCAAAACGGCGGCTGACAAGCCTTCCTCACAGCTCTCCACATTTGGCAAAGGAGGACCTGACTCCTCCACCTTGATCTCTGAACTCGAGCTTTCGTCCTTCGGCAATAAGCTGACACTGGAAGAGGAAGGGGCAGCGAACCCTTCACTCTGATCACTATCCCCGTCTTCTGTGACTGCTACACACTGCGCTTGATTGGACACATCATTGGCTTCTTCGCCAGCACTAGCAGTAACATCAGGCTCCTTCACGCCAACCTCCGCCAGTAACTCGGGAGGAAGATCTGGTGCACTGTGATCATCATTCTCACCATCATCATCAGTCCCTCCGGCATCTTTCTCCTTCACCAGTTGTTCCCCTTGAGCCATGTCTTCGGGATCCTCTCGAACTTCACTGACAGAACCTAACACAGGCATGGACGGCTCAACTTCTTCCTTCTCCACCTTCCCGCTGTCACTCGGGCTCGACTTCCTACTGTCCACTTCGGGACCTCCGAGCTCCGGCATCGACTTGACCCCATTATCCTCTTCATCCTCGTTGTCGTCGTCTTCCTGGTCCGATAGATACGGCACGATGCTAGGTAAGCTGGGACCTATCACAGCGGGAGGAGCTGTGGGCCCTTCCGGAGGTCCGATGTCAGGCATATGAGGTGAGTGTCTCCCCTTTCCCCCTTCATCTGAAGAATAACCCTCATTACGTCGATGTTTGTGCTTTTTCGACTTGTGGCTTTTCTTCTTCTTTTCATGTTTGTGTCTACTGTGAGAGGAGGAAGACGAAATGGAAACAGGGAGGGATTCTTGCTTTGAGGTAGAAACCTGAGTGTCGAGATTTTTACTGCTCTGTGCCTCCACAGCTGAATGTGTCAGAGCCCCTGTGCTACCTGTACCGTTGACTTTACTGTATTTGCTGGAGAGAATAAAGAATGCAGAAAGAAAAAAAAATTATTTTGAAGTTTGGCTTACTAACCTTTGACAAATTTACATCAGATAGACTCAAATACTAATACACGGCAAGTAAGTGTGATAGCAGGCATATGTGAAGCAGTGAGGTGAAATCAGGCGCTCGTCAAAATAATGAAAGTCAAGAAATTGTCATTTCTCCGCAGGTTTGGGAATTCTTATCGAATTTTTGTTTTTTCGTTCAACACCCTTCATGCCCATTAAAGAGCACATTTCTGTGTGGATTCTACTGAAAAACATTGATTAAAGGCAGAAAAAATGTAATTTTTCAGTTTCCACGGACTCTCAAGCTAAAGAAATAACTCAACTTAAGCGGCCGTTTCTCACTTATTTTACCTCTGAATCAGACAGACGACCCTCACCTCCTTCAATCACACATATCTCGACTTCTATTCAACATAGATGGATATCACTTTCCCCCAAAACAAAGAATATGGACTGGCCCAACTCCGTATGCCCGAAAATTGACGAGAGCCTGATTCCACCGCGATGTGCCACATATTTTGACTTGAGTGACAAGGTAGAAGGTCAAGATTCAAATATTGACTAGAAACAAAGACAACATTTTTCTGCCCATAGACCTCTTTAATAACATTTTAGGCTCTGAAGCTTCACTTTGACCTGACTGAAACCTAACCAAAATCCAGTACAAATTTGGAAGTAAAAATGAAAACATAACTTTAACTATCTTTTCCCCATGCAAGCTTTGTTGTATTCAGTTCAGCTCTCCTTCATAATGACATCTTTACCTAGAGTCTGGCCAGGCCAAAAAATAAACCAGTCAAAACCTTACAGGCTGGTTTTACTTTGAACCAAGAAAAACGTATCAACAAAATGATGGTCATTTAACAAAATTAAAAGGCAATACTAAATGACAGAAACAACAGACACAGAGCCAAGACGCAGGACCAACCAGTAACTCCCTTCAACCATCAACCCAACCGCCAGACATGCCCCCCCTCCCCCCTTCAAAATGACCTTTTTGAGTCTAGCAGAGTGTTTGTCGACCTGCATATGTAAAGAGAAATCCACAATGAAATAAAAATAGTCATTCAGAGCAGGAGAAAGCAAGACACACAGACACAAACAACAAAGGAGGGAAAGAAAAGAAGTAGAACCCATCAGTGACCATCTGAATGCCTTAAACACCTGCCTTCAAAATGACCGTCTAGTAGGGTGTCAAATTATGGTCGCTTTTATGGACAAGCGGGCCAACCCAGATTTTGGGGGGTTTCCAGAAATCTTGACCCACACCAAAAGTGGGAATTACCCTACCGTAGGAGAAGTTTGGTGTCATTGGGGTGTATATTTATTTGGTTATAGCGAAAACTCTTTTTGTCTTTTGTTTTCTCAAAACAACATTTTTTGGGATAGCCCCCTTGTGCTTCAAAGCGACCAAATCTACTATTACCATACACCCAAAGACTTTCCAAGAGACACAGACCTGGCCTGCTTTTCCTTGAGTCTCTGCAGCTGCTCGGCGCTGTACTTGGCGATGCGCTCCTGGTACTCTCGCTGCAGCAGGAGGAACTGGGTGTACTCCGTGGGGATCTCCCAGGTCACCTCGTTGGTCACCGTGTTCCAGTAGTAGTAATACTGAGAGGTCTCGTCTTGCACCATCTGCCAGAGGCTCACTGGTTCTGTGCAGGACATGGGCGTGAAAAACAAACTCAAATTAAGTAAGTGATTTTAGGTAATTTCTGTTTTAGTAAGAGTTTTACGGCACTTACAACATAATAAGGTCACATAAGTGCCGAAGAATAGAGGTATTACAAGAGAATAACAAATGCAAAAAAGGAGGAAAGATCAGGACAATAGATGTTTGGTAGGAAAGAAGGAGCAAACCACATTAGAGCACCCGCCAACCAACCACAAGGTAATTTCAACATGAATAAGTCAGACAAATGCTAAAGATTTGAGGTGTTACTAAAGAGGACAATACAAAAGAAAACAAGAAAGAGATAAAGACGATAGATGTCTGATTGGAAAGAAGCAGCAGCATGTGCAAACTACCCTTACTTAGTTTTCACAGAATTACTGACACCATCCAGTCACAGAATTGTAGTCCCCCCTAATGGGTGGAGTTTTTTTTAACCCCTCCCCCCAGTCACTACCTCACCAGCTCCCAGAACAGATCACCAATCCCTTTAGTTTTTAAAATCTTATAGTTTTAGTAGAGTGCGCTCGCAACTGCATAAGGTCATATGAGCGCGCGGGACACACGTAATATTTTTAGGTGGAAGGAAATTTTGAATTTTGCCCGAGTGGAGGTCGAAGCCTACTCTTATCGATTTTAGACCACAAAGGGATCTTTAACGAGCGCAACTTGCACACGGGTCCTCCGAGATTTTTCGCCCTTGTCCGAGAAGGCAAGGTGTAGATCTTTCCTATCAGAAGATCAGGGGTGTGGCAGAAAGACAGCAGTAAGAAGGAGACAAGGAGTAGCAGTAAGAAGGAGACAAGGAGTAGCAGTAAAAAGGCTGCAGAAACAGTCAGGAGCCCAGAGGAGGGGGCAAAGGAGGTGAGGGGGTGGGGGCAGAAGACAGAAAAGTGCAAGAGAGCAGGAAAGGAGGTGAGGGGGTAGGGGCAGAAGACAGAAAAGTGCAAGAGAGCAGGAAAGAAGGTGAGGGGGTAGGGGCAGAAGACAGAACAGTGCTAGAGAGCAGGAAAGGAGGTGAAAGGGGACAATTTTAGAGAAGAAAGTTTTTCTGTCACTACCCGGTTTTGAACCCGGGACCTTTGAAAAAGAGGCCAACACCTTAACCTCTAGGCCATGAGAGTCCCCAGAGCAAACTTGATTGGGGGGCGAGTTGGAGGAAGAGGAGAGAGAAAGACTTGACAGACATGAACATACCTTCTGGAATCTCTTCCTCATTCAACTCCCCTTCCTGGTCACCAGCCAACTTGTCCTCAATCTTGCCAGACTCCGCGGTTGCCTCGGCAACGTCTCTCGACGGGCTGCTCACAAACTCCGGCTCTCCTTTCACAAACATAGAGTACCCCTTGGACGGGTTGGCTTTTCTTGTGGCTGAGATCGTGCTGGTTTCCTCCTTTGGAGGTGGAGTTGCTTCCCTCTCCTCGTGGCTCTTCTCCATCTCCTGGAAAGCCTTCAGTTCCCAGGTTTTTTCGCTACTGGTTCCTGTACTGATGGGGGCAGGCTGAGGTAGGGAGCCTTCCTCTGGCATCGGGATGGCTTCAATTTCCTGAGAAATGACAAAAAACATTCATAAGAACAAAGTTAGCTGAGATGTAGTTTGCCGCATGTCAACAGCTAAAAACTCATTAAGACAACATAACCACTACTCAGATGGCTTACATGACCACTTTATGTCAACCATGCTGCCAAAGAGATATTGATAGAAACACTAAGACAGAGATAGAGAAGGTGGAGAAGTAGAGAAAGTCCATTAACGACCCAGATTGATAAGAGACAAAGAAGAAAGAACTCCATAAAATATACAACATCAATTATCAAAGAAAGATTCCAAATGTAGACTGAATCTGCTGTGTCAGCGGTCACATTACAACCACCACAATTTGAACATAATTCCCTCCAATCAAGAGTTCAGTTCATTTTGAAAAACAGAAAAGAAAAATAACAAACGGGAACAACAGACCAAAAACAACAACAAAACAAAAAAACAAAAAACAACCCACACCCAAAAGAAGCACCTTCCATGTACTGATACAGTATGACTTACGGAGAGGAAGTTTCTCAGTTCATCGTCCATGTCCCCACCAGGTGGCGCTTCTTCCCCGACCGTCTGACCCTGATCTGTGTCTGGACCATCTTCTGGGGTCGGGCCTGATAACAAACAAGAAAACTGAGTACAGTGTGGAATGCTACAGTAATGCGGACACTAATTGTAACTTCATACATCACATTTAAAGGAAAAAATGAAGAGAAAAAAATAATTGACTATTGCAACTTCATACATCACATTTACAGGAAGAATGATAAAGTCACTGGTGTTTATAAAGTAAAGGTTCAACTCTTCATCGTGCATATATGGAAAAATGAAAGTTTGATACCCTTGCAGGGAAGACAATTTATTAAGTATCTCCATATCTCTCCTGGGATGTATCCCACACAGCCCATATTGATTTCATGGTCATCTTTCATAGTTTTGAGTTTAAAATATCTCTCTCAGCGTGTCTGTACATGTGCTTGTTGCACTCCCCCCATCCCCCTCCCCCTCTGAACGTAAGACTGTTTTTGTCTAATCTCTTCTTTTTCTCTCTGTGAACGTACGTGTGTTTGCCTCTCCTCTTCTCACTCTCTCACTGTGAATACATTGCCTCATCTCTCTCACTCACTAACCTGGAGAGACAGTCCTCTCTGTGCTGGCAGCTGCCTGGTTGTCATCACTTTCATCAGAGTCAGAATCTGCATAGTCACCGACTAACCTTGGGGGTTCAGCTTTTCCTTCAAAAACAAAAAATACCGGTACCTCTTTCATTCTAAGACATAAATGCAAAGTTCACTTCAGCATAAAGAACCGTATAACTTTAAAATTTTCATCACAAAAAGAGGGGGAAAAGTTTTCTGGGGACTATTCAGGGGGGAAAAAAGGGAAATCAAATGTAAAAAATATACTATACATCAAACGTTTCTAATTTACTATATTAAAACATTTTTGTCTCAATAGTTAACACAGAATACAGAATGGTGAACACTTAAAATTACCTTTTCCCTCTACAAAATCAATGTTGGCTCTGACAAAAATAAACATTCGACACAAATATTTCAAATAGTGAAGAAATGAGGAAGGCATCTGGGGAATTGTAGAAAGAGAAGGGGAGGGGGAGGAGGAGAGAAAGAGGGGGAGGAGGAGGAGGAGGAGGAGGAGAGAAAGAGTCCCCACATTACAGTCACAAAGCAGAAATTGGAAATTTAAAAAAACAAACACCCATACCCAGATCAAGTCAAATGAACTTCTTTTTCATATCATTAAAGGACAATGGTTAACCTATTTTTCACCTTAAAGCTAAGATATAAAAACAAAGAAACTGGAAACGTGTTGCACGCTTTTCTTGAACAAGAACAATTCCTAGTCGATAATGTAATAAAATAAGTGTATCTAAGGTCATCTATGTCGCATACCTGAATGAAGTCCTTTGCTGTATCCATACCGGTCTGAAAATACCAAGGAAGAAATTATGAGCACGATAAACTTTGGACACACATAAAGAAAAAAAATATGCTAATTCAGTAAAACCATTTGTGAGGCAGCGTGATGGAATCAGGCTCTCGTCAATTTTGGGGTATGTAGAGTTATTTGTATCTTCTTAAAGCTCGTTCACTTGTCTTTATTTGGATGAAAAAAATATCCAATTATCTTGAATACAAGTCGAGATATTTGCAAAAGAAGGAGAAGAGGGTCACCTGTTTTCAGAGGTAAAATTAGTGAGAAAATGGCCGCCAAAGATTAGTTGTTTCCTTTGCTAAAGAGTCCGTGGTAACTGAAAATTGACATTTTTTTGTGCCTTTATTCAAAGTTTTTAAGAAAACCTACACAGAAATTAGTTCTATAATGGGCATGAAAGGTGTTGAGCCAATAAAACAAAAGTCTGATAAAAATTCACAAACCAGCGGAAAAATGCAAGTTTCTTCACTTTGATTATTCTGATGAGAGCCTGATTCCACCACGCTGTCTCACATTTAAGCATGCATCACAAAAGTCATCTTTTACTCGCTCGTTCTTTTGCTGATGTTTAGCACCCTACTAGGCTAGACAAGGTCATGCTGGTAACTCTGAAGATAGCTCAACTGGTCCTGCAACAGGCAACTTTGCAGATCGAAAATATTTAAAGAAAGACATGAAAAACACGTTTATGCATACGTTTTTAGAAACTCTAATAAAACCATCCTTGAACTTTAACCCTGCAGTCCACTTCATGATGAATTTCACACCACATCTGCCAGCACTTATGACTGCAGCAACAGACACACAATGTGGAACAACCCAAACCCTTTTAACAAAACAAAAATTCAAAACTTGCAGGTCAACTTACGTAACTTGCTGGTGTTGCTGCCGTCCAACTGCACAATTTGTCGTCGTTTGCCCCCTCTTCTAGACATTACGCAGAAGAACTGCTTTGCTTAGAACATATCTGTAGATGTATTTCACCAAAAAGGGAATCATATATTATAACCCATAAAAACTGTTCATAATAGTTATGACAAGCTAAACAGGTCTGCCCATATTTCATGAGTGGTTGGGAAGGAGTTGGGACAGAAAGAGAGTAGGATCAGAGCTTATGTATTTACTATCTAAAATAACAACTGAAAGGCATATAAAATAGAATTAATACAAAATATATTACGATGGCTTTGCAACAGAAACTCTTACCCAACTTGAACTTTTTCGTACACACAACAATCTACACGGGAGATTTGGTAAAGTAAAAATAACCAAAATAAAAATGAATAAATTCAGCAATACCCTTCATCAAATAATACAAACAGGCATGTACAGATGTGTCTGCTCTTTATACTTTATTAACTTCTAGGCCAGAATCTACAGTACAACCACTGTCACTACTACATGTATCAGTCGATACACCATAACTAAAACTTCCTAATCCCCAACCCCCAGGTCTACTGTCTACTGATTCTAACTAGGGTCAGCTGTTGCTGTTTTCAAATCCCTTTAGCTGCGAGCATTTCGCTCTTCGCAGCGCAATGCCTCCCTCAAGTAGCCACATGTCCTTGTCATCTGGTCAAAGCCAGAGTAGAGCAGGCTTTGTAAGTCTGTAGGTGTGTGTAGGAGCCTGCATCGAAGAACTGCCAGGTTTGGGCAATGAAAGAAAAGATGTTCAACGGTCTCCTCGTGTTAGTCACAGTGTCTGCAATGGGGTTCCCACATAGGGGTTAATTCTGTTTAAGTGCTTGTTGGTGTGTAAGTGTCCTGCGGGCTCTGACGATCAAAGTCTGATCAGCTCTACATAAGAGATTCGAAGGGTATTTGGGTGGGGTTGGGTTTGTCCATGTACCCGAAGAGAGATCTTCCTGTTTCTGCATTGGCCCATCTGTTTTAACTAGTGTTAGCTAAAACAAAGCCATTTAAAACAGAAGGGGATTATCAAGAGTCAAAAAGTCAACTCCAAATAGACTCTTCAATCTTTAGTAATATATAATATGTCATGTCATTTGGAACACTCGCTTCCTCCTTAAGAGTCACTAGAGTCCCTGTAACTGTAACTTAGGCCAACTGAAAGATATGAATCTATCACTTGGCCTATGCCTGTCATACCTAATATATGGCTCTCTATGGCAGTTTGCTATGGAGTCATGCATATGGTGGAAGGAGGAAATTTTCAAGTGAGTTATCGTGAATGAAGTTGTCGCATGTGATAAAATATTAGGAAGGAGTTCCGAAGAGGGCCGCCGACCAACAACACCTAATCCTAATCAATTCTTGTATACAGGATGAAAACAGATTTTGAAAAAAAAAGCCAGAAAATATATGGCGCGCGCACTGACTGAAATATAAGAATACAGTGAGACTAAATTATATTTGTTTCTTTCCCTCTATTACAACAAATAATCTCTATTTAGTATACGGTATATATAATATGGATTGTTTATAGTAGACTTGTTAAAAGCTGGCGCCCAAATGGCAAGTCGGCCGCAAAAACCCGAAGATTTACATCCGTGTGTATAGATCTTGATCTAGTTTGCTCTGTGGACCATGTCACAGTTCAGTAAGTGCCAGCCCTTTGCGGAACTCGTCCCAATATTTAGAGCTAGAAACAGAGACAGTTCAAACAGCTTATTTAACACTTTGCAGTTGCACAGCCAGCAGTACAAAAAACCTGTCCCCGTCGTTTTATCTGTCATTGTGGTTTGTCGCGGCCGCAAATTTCGCAGCTCTCTGCAAACTACCGCAAATTTTTCCAAAAACATAGTTTTCAGAAATATTTTCCTTCTTTTGAGCCGTTCTCGAACTCAAAATTCATATTAGGCCCTTTGAAATCTGCCAGATTTGTTTCCCTTCATTCTGAAATTCATTCGCAGTCTAGATCTCTATTCTAATCCTATTTATGCTACAGTGGAGTCCACTTATAACGAGTCCTGAAACAACGAGAAGTCTGTTATAAAGACTCTATTCTAAAACCCCGTTTTTTCTCCTTCTTTATCTTGTAAATAAAATACTGCTATTGCGCCATCAGACCGTCAAGCGAGTCGGTTTTAATGCACAGCGCACAGACCAATTAAGCATTATTATAAAACCTTGCCAGTTGAGAAAGTTGTCGGTGATCCAGCGAAATTAAGAATGGGAGAGCCCACGCGAACCAACAATGAAGGCCGGAGCGAATGAATGGGGAATAAGTGGCATGCGCAGACAAGCAGAATGCATCGCGTGATAGGCCAGCCCAGTCTAGATTATCTAGGCATACCCGTGCCTCTCACTTGTCTGGTGAGGGATGGAGAAGTAGAAGTCACAATGCTGTGATAGATGGAGTGAATGTGTGACGTGCGCAAGCAGACGCAACGCACCACAGTGTGTGGTGGGGTGGGGGACAACACAGCGGGCGAGTTAGCCTAGAGCCAGACCCCCTTCTTTCTGATCGCCAACGCCTAGCTGTCAACATTGCTAGTGCTAGAGAAAGAAACCTTATTCGATTTTTGATCAAGTAAGACCTAGAGATCATGTTGAACAAATCATCATCAAGGGAAATACAAAAAGGAATAAACAGAGCGCCAAACTCATAGATTAGGCCTACTTTACCATTTTCCTTGAATTTATTATTGGATTCCTTGTAACGAGAATCCTGCTATAACGGACATTTCGCACCGGTCCCCTCCCTCTCGTTATAACAGGATTCCACTGTACTATTTTTTACCACTGACACTGGTACACTGTTGCAGTGTTAATCGTAGCAACCGTAGATTATAATTATATACAATCTTCTTTTTTCTGAGAGAAGACGACACCTCAATGAAGAAAATTTGAAAGCATTAGTGTTCCTATATATTACAATAACTTCATTGCTTGTGAATCTTGGATGTAAATTTGATTGCATTTTCATTTTCAGAATAATTTTTTAAAAGCATGACTTGCCTTGCCCTGCCTATGTGTCATCCCTGACTTTCAGAGGTCGTTGTAGCCTACCGTGAGTTTCCAACCAGTTCAGTCTTGTGATCTGAGCATGCATTGCCAAGCTGTTACCCATCCCGGCTTTTCCATCATCAGTCTGTAACTTACATTGTCTGCCTCTAGCTCTCTTCCCTTTCATCTGATCAATGAGAATTGTCCTTGGTAGTGAGTCATGGCGCATGGTGTGCACCAAGTCTGTCAGTTTTACTGATTTTAGTTTTGGTACCATAGCACTTCTCTTTGACTTTAAGTTTTTGCATCATAGCATAGCTTCATTTGTGATTTTGTCTTTCCAGCTGATTCTCCCTTGTCTGCGAAAGATCCACATTTCCGGAGCCTCAATCTTGATGACTAAATTTTTGTGCATTGTCCAAGTTTCCTCGCCACAGGAGGACACGATTGGAATGGTGTAGCAGTTCACCAGCCTTAGTTTCAGTTCCATTGTGATGTTTCTTGATAAACTATAATATGTGAAAAGATGATGTATAGCTTTCTAATATTCTTTTAATTTAAAAAAGTATGAATTTTCATAATAACCCCAAAACTGCCAATCTTTTTCAGTGTGTCTGTTTCATGGGGTAAGCAGCAATTGTCTGTATGGATTCTAAATGCAAATTTCGGCGTATTTGGCAATTTTGGGGGGCAATTTTTGGCATTTTGGGGACGCAAATTTTCGGGTTGCAATAAATTGCAAATTACCACGTGGACAGTTTTAGGCAAGAAAAATTGTGAAATTATGCAACTGAGCCCAAAAATTTTTAATTATGCGATTCTGTTAATTTTAACAAAGAATGATAGAGGAAAATAATCAGAAATCATGCAAAAAATGATCCCATTTTGCTAAATTATGCGGGGTGCATAAAACCACGGTGACAAAAATACCCCATCTGGTCACCCGGCCAGGAGAGTGACTACAATGGACTTGTTGGACCTAGCGCAGAACTGCGCCCGGTGATCGGAATGGATAATTTTAAGTCGCATTTTTGCGCCAAGTGAGCGCAAAGTGTTAATAAAGAAATGTTGAATACATACATGAAACTACAGCGAGCACCAAGCACTAGTACACCTCTGTGATTGGCCCAAATATAGATCTATAACGTATTTCCGCCATCTATTTTTGTCGTCTTCCGGGGCTTCCCTCGCCAGTTGACAAGATCTCACCGAGGCGGGCCCGCTTTGCCGCTTAGACTTAGTGTGCGATGGGCTACGTTATTTGGGCGATAACATAAAGAACGCCGAAACTTAAGCAGCTGAAGACCGACGTGGACAAGCGCCAGTAGGTGTCTGCTCGACTCCACATAGAGGGCGCCTAAAGCCTAGATCTAGATATAAGAAAAAAATTACTCCACAACACAGCTGGTATTTATGAAACATTTATTTGGAGATTTAAAAAAAACTCGAAATTCCTAAAATATTGCTTAAAATGTAATTCTGCTCATTGACCACCTGTCTACCGTGAAGCACCAGCCCTGAAATGGCCATTTAAAATTGTCACCTGTCCAGTCGGGTGACGTCACGCAAACTGCTCAACCCAAGTTGGCAAAGGCGAGACAGCATTGAGAGTTCGCGATCTCAGTGCTTTCTTGTCGCATCTCCATTTTTAACAAGTCTCCCGGAACATTTATCGTGTGGAAAAATATAACCTTTCACATCTAGGCCTAGATTTACATAAAGTAAAGGCGGGAGCTTGGGTTTTCTGATCAGGGAAAGAAATGAAAATTTTAAAAAAATGAAGGTCTCGATCTAGACCCACCCATCCAGAGTTCATCCAGTTTCACACAGTCCGCATCGCATTCCCACCCACCCTATGGCCTTCTCAGTATTGCTGCTAACCCTCACCCATCCTCTCCGCAATGGAGCACATTATATTAGTACTAGGAGGCACACTAGATAGCTATAAAATGCATTGTGAATGGAGGATGGGCCTTGTGCTTCGCATGAGAATGAGATGGAGAGAAAAGAGAAAAATTCTTCATTTTTGAGGCCGCTAATTGCTTTTATTTGGTTATCGCAACCTTGTTGAAAGCGACTTTGGTCTCGTTGGAGCTGACATACATTTCCAAAGAGGTCTATAGAAGAAAAAATCGGGGATTAAGGATTGCCTCGTCGGAGCCGACTTCTCGTTGAATGTGACCGTTGAATGCGACACCCACTGTATTGGCTTTCATCACTTAGATTCTAGCTATTTTTTTAATGAGCATATCGTTGTTTGACAAAGTTAATAAAACAGCAACAACATGAAATTCTCTGCATAAGTACCACAAACTAAACCAGAAGCAATCATGTCAATGGAACAATAGATTTATTAATAAAAAACAAAAAAAACAAAACACATACATAAATGGAAACAGTGCACTCTCATTACTCTCAAGCTATTGGTCTGGAATGCATTCACTGCACCAAAACTAGAGCTTCTCTATTTATTAAGAGCTAAGTGAAGCAGCATTGGTACAGCTTTTGTGCCACCAGCCATCACAGAGTTCACACTGTAACCAGAGTTCTCCACCCCCCCCTTCTGGTGACAGTCCTTGCAAAGATCAGATCTAACCTCCATGATTCACTCATCATCATCTTCATCATCTGCTCTTGTCATTTCTACAAACATCTGCGGCTCCATCTTTGAATCTTTGTCTTCACTGCTGCTACTCTCCTTTCTGGCTCGACATGCTTTCGCCATCTCTTTCCTTTAATAATAATAATAAACGACATTTGTATAGCACTCAACCCCAATTATAAAGTACACAGGCTCTGAGTGCTTTACAATACAGTACAACAGTAACATAAAACATTGTGTTCTGACAAAAAGAAAACCATTCCAAATATTAATCTTATTAATTTAAAAGCAGAAACGACTTCAGCAGACATTTGAATGAATCAAAAGATTTGATCTCTCTTAAAGTACTTGGTAAAGCATTTCAGATCTTGAGGCCTTGGTATTCAAATGCCCTTTCACCCATTGTTTTAAGTTTCATAGAGGGTAAAATAAATTTCATTTTTCAGCTGATCACCTTAAACTGCGAGTAGGAATGTACAGTCTTAACAAATTTGATATAAGATGGCGCATTATCACTCAAACATTAGTGACATAAGGTGGCCAACTTGTAAACAATTCTTTTCTTAACAGGAAGCCAATGCAATGTGTCCGTAAAAGAGGTTTAGCAGAGTCTCGCTTTCTTTTCCGTAAAACTAAACGTGCAGCATTGTTTTGGACAGTTTGAAGTCTTTTAACTTTCTCCAGTGCTATTCCTGATAACAAGGAGTTACAATAATTGAATGTTTATAAAATTAAGCTTAGGCAGGACTCATCAAAATGAAGAAAACAAACCATTCCTTTCTGAGGGTAGCCGTATTGTTGTTGTTGTTGTTGCTGTTTTCGCTGGGGTTTTTTCTTTCTTTTTTTTTCTTTTGTTGCTGCTTTGGTGTAAGGGTGACAATAAAACAAAATGTGTCAGTGTCAGACAAGGAGGACCGAGTGCTATGGTAAAACAAACACATGGGTCGCCACCACTCGGAGAATGAGCGATGCTTCAGTCACAAGTTCATGTTGACGTCCATTGTTATTTTGTTACAGATTGGGTAAACAGTGACCACTCATTTCACTTACGATTTGTGCATTAGTTCTGGGCGGGGCTTATGGGTTATGAGGGATCACACGCTTATCTCACCAACAGCTGAAAATTTGTTACCTATTGGTTAACAGTGGGAGGGACCTACGCAACATGATCGGTTGGAGGGACTACCTAACAACAACGAAAGGTGATTGGATTATATGACGGCTCGCCTACGTCAGAGGCCAATGCATGATTTATGACAAAATGCAATGGAGTCACTAAGGTGGCCGTCTGAGACAGGTGTCATTGTTTGGCATGATAGGCGTTGTGTATTAAAATATGGTGTCCGCGGCCGCCTTGGACAGGTGCCCGTTTTTTACACAGTTAAATTGTACAGAAAAAACGCAAGTGGGGGAATGGACAGTGGCCATCAGATACAGGGCAGGTTCAATTGTAGGCCTACTCAGTATTGATCAGATGAAGTATTTTACTAATTTGTCTATATACATGCAGCTGATCAGTTTTGATTCATCTCTTCTCTCTTTTGTTGTTTTCTTTTCTCCTCTTCGGCCTTCTTTTGTTCTCTTGCCAACATTTCCAATTCTCTCATTCTTTTCATAATTTCTTTCTCCTCCTCTATTTTCGCTTATTCTCTTCTCGCATGGTCTTCTTTGCTAGTTTCGCTTCCTCCTCTTTTTGCTTACTCTCAAGTTTTCTTTTTATTGCCCCACTTAAATCCTCACTCCTACTACTACTGATAAAGTCTGGGATCGTTGGAGTCAGTTTCTTTCCCTTTTTCTTTGTGCCGTTGAATTTAGGTATCTGCAAAATATCATGGGCAGTCAGTCGTGCTTTGATGGGAGTCTGCTCTGGTAGAGTTGAGGTTGCTGGAGTGAAGGCATTCACTATCTTCACAACACGCTCTTGGAAGATGTTGAAAGAATCGTCCGAAGGGGCCGTTTCTGTGCCTTCCAGGACAGAGAAGAATCTAATGAATTTCTTCCTAAGAAGATCATCATATAAAAAGATTCCAAATTCTTTGATTGCTTCCAACTGCTGTACAGTAAGCGTCAGTAAGTCAGAACTGGGATCTGAAGAACCAGATGGGGTGGGCAGAGGCAGTGATTCCCCAGCCACGGAACTTGCAAAAGAGGAGGCTGGAGTTGCTACATCTTCAGGCAAGGAAGTGGCAGAAGGGGAGCTCGGGGGCACTGGTTCCTCTGGCAGGGAAGTGGCAGAAGGGGAGTCTAGGGGCTCTAGTTTCTCTGGCAGGGAAGTGGCAGAAGGGAAGTCTAGGGGCTCTAGTTTCTCTGGCAGGGAAGTGGCAGAAGGGAAGTCTAGGGGCTCTAGTTTCTCCGGCAGGGAAGTGGCAGAAGGGAAGTCTAGGGGCTCTGGTTTCTCTGGCAGGGAAGTGGCAGAAGGGGAGCCTAGGGGCTCTGGTTCCTCTGGCAGGAAAGGTGCTTGGGCTGTGCGGAAGACAGCACATGGTGCCAGCTTTCCAGAGTTGAGGACCCTGTTTGGATCAAAGGGGACAATGCCTGCAGCCCTGAAGCTTTCGGCGGCAATTTCAGGTGTTGCTGATTTGTCCCAGATAGGTTTCAAAACACTGGCGAAGTTATCAAGGTTCACAGCGTTGCCACAGTTGTCAATGTGGTGACGAGTTGCTTGAGCCCATGCAGGTTTTATTGAGCGAAAAAAGGCTTGGTCGAGGGGCTGTATTAGATGGCTGGCATGGGCTACAAAGGAGTACAGGATTATGCCGTTCTCCTGGCAAAGAATTGATGTCTCAATTAAGGAGGTGTGGGACGTGTGCCCATCAACCAGAAGAAGCAAGGGCTTCTTCACATGCTTTGTATTGGGTATGAAGGAATCTTGCAGCCAAGTAAAGAATATGGCTGCCGTCATCCAGCCATTATCGGAGGCCTGTATGACAGCTCCGGGAAAACCATTGGCTAAGTCCTTCTGTGGCAGTCGCTTGTATGGGTAGACCATCACAGGAGGAAGGTAGTGGCCGATGGCACTCATGCATGCCAGAACTGTCACCTAGATTTGGAGGTGGGGAAAAAGGGTGGGGTGGAGAGTGGTGGGTGGTATGTAACACATAAATTTATAAGATGTAACAGTAACAGTACAATTATTTGAAACAAATTATTTTCAGGATTTGGATGAGACAGCTGCGACTCATACAAAGTACTTTAGAATACAATTTAACAAGCTGCCAGATGATTTGCAGACCTCAAAAGTTGAAGAAGTTAAATAGCACACAAACCATTTAATGCTATTATGATTTATTATATTTCAGACACTATGAAGACCATTGGTCTGTTTAGAAAAATCTGAATATTAGTAGTATTTTTAAACTTGTTTTACATACATTTGTTATTTTCTTATAGCTCCTATACAACAGAGATTTTTATTAATGTTGTCCTATTATTCTTTACTCTGACGTGGTGTGAGACAGCGTGCCACAGCGCGCTCATGACCTTATGCAGTTGCGAGCGCCGTAAAACTTTACTAATCTATGTCGTTTAAGTGGGGGTTTTGGTTACTGAGTGTTTATTGTTTTTTAAGTTTTCTTTTTTATCGAACAATTTTTACTTCACCTGAGTCTTCTTGTTCGACGTCACATTATAGACACGCTTGCTGCCCTTCAATGCTGTAACCTTCCTGACTTTAACGTCAAAGGCAAAGCCGCTCTCATCAGCATTGTAAATGCGGCTTCCATCCTCGAGAAGAGAAGGATCCATGGCCACGATATATTCCCTCAGCTCCTTGAACCATTTTGATATGGCCTGGGGTGTCACTGTTGCCTGTTTCTTCCCAAGGCCCACGATCGACTTCACGGTGAGCTCAGGATGTCTCTCAAACAGCCGGTACACCCAGGTCACAGATGGCATGTTGACGTTCTTGTTGTCTTTCTCTGGTGGCCGTCGCAAATCAATGATAGCTTGGGCAGTTCTCCTGATATCAACAGTCGTCAGCACGAGTCCACATTTGGCCCTGTCTAACAAGTGCTTTACAAGTTCGTCCTCTTCTTCAGGTAAAAGAAGGGACACCTTTTTTCTAGGTGCCACAGGTGTCTTGCCCACTATTTTGTCATTCAACGTAGAGAATGGAATTTCAAAAGTCTTAGCAGCCTGTCTTTGAGTCATTTGACCTGTCTTGACACTTTCAATTGCCTTGGCAATCACCTTTGGATCATGAACTTTTTTCTTTCTTTTGCGCATATTTTCCTCCTTTTCGCCAGTCTTTCTTGGTCGTCCCATGATTTTGTTCAGATCTTTGTTTCTGGAATGAACACATGAGTGACTTTTCTTTAGTGATTCATTATCTTTTTATCACTACTACCATTATCATCAGTGTCACTTCAGAAATCTTCCATCACTAATCATCTCGATTGATATTCAAATTTGGCCTTTTCAGGATTACTGGCATATAAGCTCTAATTTCGGTTTATTTAAACAATGCACAAAATAATAATTCTTTATCATTTGACCATTTACATTTTAAGATGTTACGTGCCCGAAGGATGAGAACGCATTTTTTTTAACAATCCGGGCACACACCCCCCCCCCCCCCCCCCCCCTTCTAGGGCAAAAATCTGTACGCCCTGAAAAAGCCCTGTTTTGTTTCGGGCATAACCTCGTTTCTACAAAGTTTTGAATAACGAGAGTTACATCCCCGTATTGTATGTCCACTTGCCGGTGCGACCATGTCTATCTTTAGGCTGCTTGTCACAGCATGCGCATGTGGTAGCTAAAACAAAGACGTGGTGTGTAGTGTGTTGCGCGCGAACGACAAAGTCAGTCTGTCTCTCTGCGGTTCTTGTGTACAGTCTACACACGATGGCTTTGAGGAAGTTGACTACGGACCAGTAGTGCAGTGCGATTTTGAGGACACAAAAAATCATCTAAGCTTCGAAGCGTGAGCTCACTATTCATGATTTTCGAATCCTCCGTCGAATGTTTTTTTCTAATATATGATAAGCATAAACCCAGACCTAAGTTCTGCTATTCTACATTTGCTAGCTATTCACAGCGCCATTGAACGGTTTTTTCTTAAATATGATAAGCCCAGACCTAACTTCCGTAATTCAAAGCGCCGCCGAATCATATTTTCTTAGGGCGAAAAACATAGAGAATGCTGATTTCGGAGACTGACTCAGTAAGCGCTGATAGGTACAAAAATTCCCTTATGATTTCCAACTTGCCCTACATAGAGCTGGCAGACTGCAGGCGGCTTTGAGCTCGGGTCGGCGTTCTCGGCTTTATCTGAATTCAAACTACATGCTAATTACGCCGAAAAGCTGGGAAGGGCGTCTCGCAGTCAACACGCGACCTCAATGCTTTCTTATCGTATCTCCATTTATTAACAGTGAAAATGTGACTTCTTCTTAAGCTCACTTTTCGTTGTGAACTGCTTTCACTGATATTAAAAAATGGAGATGCGATAAGAAAGCACTGAGTTCGCAAACTCATGCCGTCAGCCGGTCGCCAACTCGGGTTGAGCGGTTTGCGTGACGTCACCTGACAGGACAGGTGACAATTTTAAATGGCCATTTCAGAGCTAGTGCTTCATAATAGACAAAAACTAATTACATTTTTTAAATCAGCGTCGTCAAATTAGGGTGGCAACAGAGCAGAATTACATTTTAAGCAACATTTTAGGAATTCTGAGTTTTTTAAATCCCCTAATAAATGCTTCATAAATACCAGCAGTGTTGTGGAGTAATTTTTTTTCTTATATCTAGATCTAGGCTTTAGGCGCCCTCTATGTGGAGTCAAGCAGACACATACTGGTGCCTGTCAACTTCGATCTTCAGCCGCTTAAGTTTCAGCGTACATTATGTTATCGCCCTTATACATGATAAGCCCAGATCTAGCTTCCGCTACTCACAGCGCCGTTGAATAGTTTTTTCTTATATAAGATTAGCCCAGATCTAACTTTCGCAATTCGAAACATCACCGAATCATATTTTCTTATATTTATGTGATAAGCCCAGATCTAACTTCCGCAATTCAAAGCTCGGTCGAAGCACATTTTCTTATATGTGATAAACCCAGATCTAACTTCCGGTATTCACAGCGCCGTCGAATAGTTTTTCTTACATAAGATCCGCCCAGATCTAACTTCTGCAATTCGAAGCTCGGTCGAACCGTATTTTCTTATATATGTGATAAGCCCAGATCTAACTTCCGGTATTCTCAGCGCCGTTGAATAGTTTTTTTCTTATAAAATATACGCCCAGATCTAACTTCCGCAATTCGAATCGCCGTCGAATCGTTTTTTCTTATATGTGATAAGCCCAGATCTAACTTCTGCAATTCGGAGCGCCGTCGAACGCTAGTCACCGAGCGTGCGTGTGTTGTTGTCGCATGCGCGCAGACAGTGCAACGTGTTGACATCACGTCACCGTTCATAGCGCGTCGAATTTCGAGTAGGGTTAGGGGAGCTCATTCATTGCAACAGCTAACTTCATGGAAAAAACATTCGCTGCGTTTCACGAGTCAAGTGCCCTTGCTTGAGCTGTCCATAGTGTGACGAGTGAATATTGAATAGTAAGAGATATTCTCTAAAGGCATGTTTTATAACTCTTGTAGGCTCCTCTTATCACTCTGTCTTGTAACCATCAAATAAAGAGTATTTCTGTATATTTATCTTAATGATTTTGGATATAATGTACTCCAATTTTTCTATGTTTTAGAAAAATGAGACAAAAATCCAGTATCTGTTAAAAAAAAATCACACGGCATTCGAATGGCTCTGCCACACTTCGAATAGCTGTGAATAGCGCAAAAATCATGAATGTCGAATAGTTAAGTTGAATGGGCACAGCTCTACTGATAAGGCTATTGCTGAAATTTATCGGGATGCAGACAGAGGTGATGAAGATTTCAATTCATCTGATGAAAGTGTTTTTGACAATCTCCAAGATGACAGCGATCAGGAATACAACAATGGAGAAGCAGAAGGAGAAGACAGAAGCGATGCTGGTTCTGACTCAGGCCCAGGCTCAGACGACATAGAAGGTACAGCTGTCTATAGTATTTTGCAGTTTTAGAATTAGAAATTATGGGTTTTGAGAATATTATTATTTACAAACGCAAAAGTTAATGACTTGTCCATTGGATTTGACGATAGATCTGGATTCTAGATCTCTGCATTCTCCATGAGTCCAGTTTTTGTCTCGTAGTAAAGCACTCTTGCAATGGTCTAAGCATTATTCCTATTATAACCCTGTGATTGATGTGCATTGCTAGTTTTCCTATGTTCTGGCTCACGGAAATAAACATAAAAACTACATGAACAGACCAGACAACATAGGTTAATATAAAGAAAAGTATCAGTGTTCAAGTGGGCCTGCCCGCCTGGGGAAAAAAAAATCGGGGGGGGGGGGGGGGCATGCCGACCTGTGTTAACCCATATTTTAATATTTTAGTTACGTTTGAAATTTTCTTGAAAGTAATTCATTTGCGATGGTTTTAGTGGTTTTATGTGTGATCTGCAGCAAACAATATTGCAGCTTGACCCCCGAAGAAGTGCATCTGTGAGCGGGAGTGAAAGTAAAAATCTACCTATGTTGGCAGCGTGACTAAATAATTGCAAAGCTTTCTTTGATGACTTTAGACAAGAGTTGGGTTGGGCTTGCAAAATCAGCGTCCGCGAGTAACGAACTACTCGCTGGCACTATCCGCAAACGAGCCGCCCGCTTGTGAAGAGTACTTTGCTACTCGCTACACATCGGATAGAGACAACAGTTCGTTTAGCGAGCGAGCGGACGGGCGGACCGAGAGACTCCATGCATTTGAGCGGGCGGACGGACAGATGGGGTGCGACTCCTTCCATTGCACAAGTTACTACAGTCCTTGCCGGCTTTAAGCACGCCAGCATAAAAGCACATTTCGGACTCAAGCACGCTAAACGGCTCTTATCAAATTTTTGTTGTATAAACTACACGCCTTTAAGCACAGTAACTTCGGCTTCAGGCACGCTTCATTTACAAGACAGTCAATACTTTCATGATGACCTATCGACGATCAAACAGTCTACACCACAGCAGCGGAGTGTGTTAAGAGAAACACAAAGAACGCAAGTGATGGAGACACACACTCACACGAGCGGAGAGGAAGGCAGAGAGATGCACACAGCCGCACGCATGGACATAGGATCTAGCCTAGGGCAATTGTAGGTCACATACATTTGCCGAGGGAGCGACAGGAAAATGGCTGGTCTTGGTGTGAAGCCGCTTTGGACAAGGGGGTAGTGGTACATGCATACGTAACATTTATGATAAACAACTACTACTCAACACAGAAAGTTCAAATTTGAGCACACTAGAGGAAAGATATCTTACCTTCTTGGCGTCGAAGACGAATATCAAGCCGGTGTACCCGATATGAAAGTGTTTCCGACACCAAAAGTACAGGTTGATTTATGTGTGTACGAACTTCGACTTCAACATATCATTAGTTTGCCCTATTTTCTGATTGGTTGCCAAGTTGCATTTACATAGGTCCAGAAATAGCGCAGAACGAGCTCGAGAACGTTAGTCACTAATGTTCCGACCCGGTCCAAAAATTCACCCGCAAGCGGGGACCAAATTTTCTCTGCGCGCGGGAGCTCGAACAGAATTGCTAAGCTATATATATCTATATAGCCATTCAAACAAGCAGCCCATGTCATATAGTATAGCCACTGTCGAAATTTTCTTAGCACACGGGTGGACTTTTGGCAGTGAAGGCTGAAGGGTTAATATAAGATTATAATAAAGCTTCCGCTTTCTTCATCAACAACCAATGTGTAGCCTACTCTTTCGGTGGAAGATCGTCATGTTGTTTTACTCACCTGATGCCTGATGAACGAAAAAGCTGTCTTAATTAATCTTTTTAGCAAAATGCTGCCTTCACTGTTGTGTCAACTGAAGAAAGAGAAGTTGCTTCCGGTTTGTGTGCAACTCTTTTGGGGTAGGATTTAAAAACAAAATTTCTAATTATTTTTATTCGCTCCAGTGCCCGAAAACGAAAAACGAAACCTGCTGCTCGAACCGGTAATATTACTCTATATTTGGGCCAATCATACTCTATCACAGGTGTGCTAGGTAGTGTAGGAGTGTAGGCCCCAAGATCTAGCCTAGATCCTTTTCTAGACTAGACTTCTATAGAGGTACTCGCTGTACTAGATCTAGATCTAGCGGGTGATCTTGTAGTACCGTTCGTTAAAGTCCACGATCCATTTTTGTTTACATCCAGAGCCAGAGAAGAAATCCAGTTCAGAAGTCTTCTTGGTGATCAAATAGGCAACACAAAGAACAGGGATGCAACCTAACTACAAAACATCAAATCAAAGTAAAATTCAGGGGGGCATGCCCTCCATATTTTTTATTGGGTCAGGGGGCCAAGCCCCCTATAAACCCCCCTACTCTTGACTTTAAGTTAAACTTTAAGGAACGAAACTACAACTAACAAAATCACCGATCTAGTCAGTGTAGACTCTGTCTGTAGACTAGTACTAGATTCTAGATCTAGATCTAGTAGTACTACTAGATCTAGTACTAGTAGTGTCTGTAGACTGTAGCTACTGTAGTTTCAATAATTAGATCTAGTAGTTGAACACAGTATTAAAAGTAGCTTTCACAGATTAGTACTAATAATAAATTATAAAGTTATAAAGCAGAGGCAGTGGAGAGAGGCAGGGGATTATTATTGAATTAGACCCTGCTCTGCCTGACTGATCCTCTCTTTAGACTTTAGAGACGTTGTGAGTGAGGAGAGCTTCCTTACTTTGACGAGATGCACCAAAAGTACTGTTCTACTTCTCAACGAAAATCCAAAGGCTGAGCTGTTTCTCAACCTTTGTGGAACCGTCTTATCTCTATTCATAAAAGCATAAAATATAGCAGCAATACTCACATAATACGTCAATGCCCCTTCCTTTTTGTCAGCTAGAATCTAGATCTCTACGTCTTTTCGCGTCAACACTCGTCGCTCGTTTATCGTTATGCTTTTTTCCTCTTCGACGATTCCAATGTATCGATGCTGTTAAATTAATGTCAGGGATGGATTATTTTCTGTAACACAAATTGTTATTTCTGTTTGCACCACAGAATTCTACACTAAGTGTAGAATTCTGTGGTTTGCACCGAATAGGAATAGACACTAAAAAGATTCGAAGAAAATAAAAGCTAATTAATTTTTTTTAAACGTTTATTTCGATTAGGTTTTTTTTTTCTTTTTTCCCTTCATATTATTATGATTGGACAAGCTGTAAATGAAGTTAAAAAATAATTTGAAATGTATCACGATATTATTGCCCCTACGAAGACCTGACCACGAGGAAAAAAATTAAATGGAAACTAATATCACATCTCACGATTTCAAGGGTTTGCCTTTGCAGGTCACGGTAAACAGATGGTGGGGGGTTGAGAGGATTGGAAGAAGAGATAGACGTTTACCAATGACGTTTACTTAACTACATCACAGAAAAGGATGCAGGCCTGAAGCAGAGCGATGCCTTTAGAACAGAGAGAAAGATGGAAGAGAGGCGGAGGGAATTCGTTGCCCGGTTAATTATTTAGCCCTGTGGTCGAAGACAAGGTAAAATTGTACTTGCAGTCACAGATAGCCCTATATAGCCTAAAGTTGCATTGTAATCTTCGGTCAAGCCAAAGGCCTAGCCTATCAGACAAAACACTCCTCATGTGTGTATTTGGCCAAATAATTATGTTACAATTATGTATTGTTATAATAATATTATAGACTCTTTGGTTTGGCGAACTTTCATGCGATACTAACGTTTCCGATATTTTGCCGGCCGAGACCACCAACGCTCTTTCGGCGATGAGGATTTAAACATGAATAGACTAGAACTGTACCTTTTACAAGAAGATCTCGCATGACTTTGATCAGCTTCACAGAATTCTACACTAGGCCAACAAGTGTAGAATTCTGTGATCAGCTTTGATGTTGGCGGGTTATGTGCTCTTGATCTGGAAAATGCTTTGAAAACAGAGAGAAAAATCGACATGCGCATGTGCGTGGGCGAGATGCACGTGTTTTGCGCTGAAACTGAAAGAAGGGTGGGGTACACCCCCCCCCCCCCTTTATTACAAGAAAACGCTATTATTTCCTTGATTAAGCCATAAATACGTTCTTTTTCATTCGTTTCTTTGGGTCTCTAAATTCTCAATCACCTCAAAAGTCTGCATTATTACAGTGTATTGTTGCTCATGGCAAAAAACAACAGCTAACAAAAA
>NW_004797662.1:226325-227730 GCF_000002075.1 Aplysia californica
CCTTTCTTTTATTTTATAATCTGTCTGCCTTACTCTTTTCCTCCCACCGCACAAGGTGACCGTTGTTGTGTCGAATGTCAGCTTCTCTTTCTTTGTAGTCGTCGAGCCTAACTTCACCTTCAAATCAACCCGTGTGGGTGGTTGGCGGGTGCTCTGGTGTGGTTTGCTCTTTCTTTCCTATCAAACATCTACCGCCCTGACCTCTCCTCCTTGCCTTCTGTTTTGTGTTTGCCACTCCCCCTTTTAACACCTTTACTCTTCGGCTCGTATACGACCTTATTGTGTTGCAAGTGCCGTAAAACTCTTACGAAAACGAAAATATTTTCCTTTTCTCGCGCAAGGTGACCCTTTATTGTGTCGATGATCTCAGCTTCTCTTTCTTTGTGGTCTTCAAGCCTCACCTCCAAATCAACCTCCCCCTGTTCTCAGTAGCTAGAGGGGTTGATATCTCTGTACATTACAGATTAAATTACCCAAGAAATCGCCCGTCGAGTGGGGTGGATGGATCAGGATAGTCCGTAAATGTGTTCTATTTATAGTACAAACATAAACCTGTGGTCACGCTCTTGGGTCAGGCTCGCGACCTTTGGGTTGGCTAGATGTGAGGAGAGTTGGGTGGCTGTAGTGTTAGTAAATGTTACGTCGCTCTCAAAGTCACTTTGAACCAAAGCCACATTTCCACTTGGTTTTGCAATCATAATGAATGGAGAAACAAAATTACTCTCGCAGAACCCCCCCCAACCATCTTTCCACCTTTCTCTTTATTTGGGTGGCTGGAAAATACAATCGTGTCGTCTGCTCCTTTTGTTTCTTTCCTAAGTCTCTGCTGTACATGAGCTGGTGTGTTCCTGGCGAAGTGTGACCCTTGTTTTTTTTGTTCATGCTTGCTGATTGTTGAGAAATATACGAAAGATTAACGAATATACTCGAACTATAACAACACACACACATACACACACACACACACACACACACACACACACACACACACACACACACACACACACACACACACACACACACACACACAAGCAAAATGTCAATTACAGAACTGAGCTTCCTTTGACGACCTCTTCGAAGAAAGGCCACGAGAGGAGAAAGAAAATGCGATGAAGAAACATAACAGTACATGTAACAGGGTGGGGATGCTGGCGGGGGGAGGGGGGAGTAGAGAGAGAGAATGCCAGGAAAATGCCCTTTGTTAATATTTAAACACTTCGTGGAGAGGCCTCGAGAGGAGAAAGAAAAGGCGATGATGAATTGCAACAGGGAGGGGATGCAGAGAGGGGAGGGAAAGAGTAGGAGGAGTTTGGGAATAAATACATGTACAACTTTTTGGGTTAGTGGGGTGGGTGATAGGAAAGGGAAAAAAACGAAAAGAACGAAGGGGGGTGGAGGAGGGGGG
>NW_004797662.1:227871-229165 GCF_000002075.1 Aplysia californica
AACAAGTCAAGTGGCTTTGTACCAACAAGATTTTATCCAAACTTAATTTTCATCTGAGAAGCCAAAAAACAGCCTTATTTTTTGTCATCCAAATGCCCTCAGTAATCTATGTCGGTTGTACACTCTCAGAGTCACATATATAGTATATAAGCTATATTTGTGAAGTTTTAGTTGTAAAAACAAATGCATACATGCATTTTATAATCTAGGTCTGTACAAAGTAAATTTTTACTGACTATATAGACTTTAGCCAAGAGTAGATGGAAACAACTTTTACTCCTTTGTCATTCAAATTTCTTAAAGTAAGTTGTCATGTCGGTCGATACACACAGAGTTTTCGGCATAATGATAATCTATGTAAAGTAAAGTTGTTCCCAGATCCAATCCCGACATTGGGGATCGCCTTGTTAGTGAGACAACTTCCTGGGCCTTCGGTATATAGTATATTGTGGTAGGGTGGTCAGTTCCTTTCCACGCTGCCTTTACTTCCCCAACTTGAATTTCAAGTTGAAATCAGGCACCCATTACTTCTGGGTGGGCAGGACGGGGCGAAAAAATCCGTGTCCGAGGCTCGAACCTGGACTTTCTGCTTCGGAGACAAGCGCACTAACCACTTCGCCACCGCATCCTATATCATCATCATTGCCTTTCTCACCCTGGGTCAAGATATTGGCCACGAACAAACACTCTCCACCTTTCACTATCCTGGGCTTGTCGTTTGATGTCACTCCACGTCTTCCCAATTTTCCGTACATCACTTTCCGTGACTCTTCTCCAGGTTCCATGAGGTCTTCCCCTTGATCTTTTACCCTGTGGGTTCCAATCTAACACTTTTCTTGTTATGTAGCTGCTTGACTTCCTGAGAGTGTGTCCAATCCATCGCCAGCGTCTTCTTCCCATCTCATCTCTGGCTGGGCTCTGTCTGGTTCTTCTTAATACTTCCTCGTTGGTGATCCTGTCTGTCCATTTGATCCTCAGTAGCTTCCTCAGACACTTGCTTAAGAAAACCTGGATCCTCTTTATGCACGTAAGGGATGCGTTCCACCTCTTACATCCATACAACAAGACTGACTTCACATTTGAGTTGAAAATTCTAAGCTTTGTTCGTAATGAGATATATCCTATATAGGCCTATTCAAAAGTGTAGATCTATGTCTAGTAGAAAAAACAAACAATATAAATAATTTTGTTGTACAACCTGAGTCCGTACAAGTAACTTCGTACTAACAAGATTTTAGCCAAGCCTTGTTTTGATCTGAGAAGATGGAAACAACCTTTTTTTTCTGTTATGTCA
>NW_004797662.1:229265-314572 GCF_000002075.1 Aplysia californica
GATTTAAACCTGCAAATTCTTTGCCATATCGACAGACCGAAGGGCTAGAACCCAAATGGCCGCTGGATCGGAAAAGTAAAGTAAAGTAAAGTAAGTTCACTTACAGTGACAGAACAGAATATGTACAGGCATTAATAATTTTAATCCCGTGGCAGAATGTTTGACCATGGTGAACAAGACCACGGTGGGCAACCAAGACTGGTTTCCATGGCTATTTCAGAGATTTGAAGGAAAAATCCCTCATAGAATCTGGAAGAACTATCTTTATAGTCTGCCCTTTCTTTCTCGAGACTTCCTCAAAACTTAAAGAAATTTCGATCCTTTATTCTTTGCTCTTCAAACCAAGTAGATTTTCTTTTTCTTGTTCAATTTTTGGAGATCACAAAACTATTGACGCATTAATTGTGAGACGTGCTGACAAAACGAGTTACTTCTCACAATCCACAAATGGAGTTATTGGCCACAAATCGACACTAGAGTAAAATTTGTAGATTGCTCATTGATGTCATATTCTGTAAGTATAACATGCCTTATATTATTTCATATTTAAAAATTGTGAAAACTTCACCTATAAGTGTGACGTAGCGATTTCCATAGGGCTCAAATCCGAGAAATAACTCATTTTGTCGGCACCCTTCACAGTTTATCCATGGCTATTAGATCCTGTGCTAATGTTATAAAAATAATGTACCTGGCATACCTCTATTTGTTCACTGCTGAACATTCCACCCAAGGGCACCTGTTGTTAAAGTGGCACGACCGTAAACCAAAATGTGGACAACCTGGTTTCTGTTTCCTGCTGAAGCATTTCTACATGTTCTAAGTATGAAGTGTCTGCAATATCCTCCCTATCATTTGGCGGGTAACTCGGAGACCACGCCTCATGAATAATCTTCATTGTATTGAAAGGGGTCCAAAACTAAAACTCAAAACATTGCCACCCCAGCTGAGCTCCAAACAGATCTTCACTGTTATGAAAAGTCACTCATACTCACACAGCTTGACATTACACAACAAAAACGCAATACTATGAAAATGTATTAATTTTATTTTATAACTCATCCCATATCACAGCAGAGAACAAAATCAACAACTTTCTAAAGAAACTTTTATACTGAGGAGGTCTTTGTCTTCTTTTGAGTGAATCTTGCCCTGAATATGCCATAAGCTCGCTTGGAGATGATGACTTGAACTATCAGGAACTGCCCATCTTTGGGATCTGGCTCAACAGACTTCACGGCAGCTTCCTGGTACAACCACCTGGGGGTGAGATGAAATGGGACACATGAAATATCAATTACTCTGGTACTACACTTTCTTGGCCTTCATAATTGGTGGAGGAATGTTTCTCTGACACATTTAATTTAATTTGTAGTAGCTCTTTAAAAAAGATGATGCATGTGTGTTCCACATGTTAAAAGTGTTATAAGTTAAGCTTTTCACTTTACATACAAAAGACAGGAGTTTGTTTCCAATATAATTATGGTAAAGGTGTTGCATCTATTATGATATCTCCATTTTTCCGAAGGGACTTAGTATCCCACTACGACTATCTCCAAAGTAATCTCAACTGTTTCAAAAGCGGCATGAAACATTGATAACAAAATTACAGCAGTGACAGAGAAACCCCCAATGCCAGAAGAAATCAAATCAATAGATATAAATACATTATGTAGCAGAAAGACCAGAAAAAAAAGAAGGCTTAGATTAGAAGTGCAGCCAGCTACTTACCAACAAATGCTGATGAAAACAATGGAAGTACCGCTAATATCTACCAGAGGCACCCACTTACTACCAATTATGGTACTCACTGAAGCATGACTTCGCTGTTGGGTATACGGAACACTTTCTCCATCCTGTCTGTGGCCGCCATCAGTGCCGTCTGCAAACGCATGCCCAGCTCCTGGAAGCCCTGGCCCGTCACCGCGGAGACCGGCAAAATGTTGCTGTCAAGCTCACCAAGCTCTCTGAAATCATAAACATTTTAGAACTGTTTGGCATTTTTCCTGTTTCACTGCAAATATTTTACTACCCTCATCAACAAAATTTCGATAATTTAGGAAGCGGCCATATTTCCTGATAGCCTATAAGAATGACTGCAGTCTCATGACGCAACAAATCTCCACGTACTTGTTTTCAAGAAACATCAATGATCAAGGTCAATTTGAAGGAGCAGCATTAGGCACATGGTACTGTACAAGTAAATGGGAAGGAAGACGGAAAGAAGGAAGGAAGGAAGGAAAGAAGAAAGAGATAATGGACCAAAGTGATTTAACATCAAACATGAAAATCTGAGCATAGATTTCCATGTGGACCTTCGTGAGAGTCTAAATTAACAGGATTCTTGCATTGAAAGGGATAAAGTTTTCACATCATACAATAAGACCTAATGTTTCATCAGAACTTCTTGCTCCAAGGGTATTCATAAAGAATACAATGATGTGCGAGATGAAATAACAGATTCACTTTTCTAACAGTAAAACAGTTGGCTTGTAAATGAATTTCAAAACTAGTTAATCCAAAAATGTATTTCTATCACTGTTCTGAACATGACATGAACAAATTAGGCATAAAAATCACTTACTCTTCCGACAGGAGGTCCACCTTGTTGTAGACTTCTATCATATTGCTCAATTGTTGACTGGTCAACATACGCTGTAATGTCTTATGTACAGAGACCACCTGGAGTTTTTTGTCTGGGTGACTCGCATCTCGTATGTGGAGAACAACATCCTGTGGAGAACAAGTTAGACATAAATCAAAGTAGGTGGTTTTTAACTGATATCCTGTGTTTATCATTCCAGTGTGCCTTTAATTTTGTTTTCTGAGGAACTAAAAAAAACAGTAATTATTTTATAGATATATTTATGCCCACATAGACACAAATTAGATCATTTAGGAGGCGTGATTTGACTCTGCCTGCTAAGACTAGCCTGGGCTGAGATGGATATGTCTCAGCAGACAGGGACATTTGATAAAATTTCTCCCCACACAGGAATCAAACTCATGTCCTTTGCATGTGACGGTGAAGCACCTAATCACTACACTACATAAGCCAGCCCTGAGGAATGGAACACTTACTTAGCATGGAAAATGTACGATCAAAGCAACAGAAAAAACCCCAACAAAATTAACAGAACATCAATGAACTGAGAAGGCACATAAGCTTTTTCTGCCTTACCGCCATCATGGCATCTTCCAGTGTAGCTCTGAACGCGTCCAGAAGCGTGATCGGCATGTCAGAGATGAAACCAACGGTGTCGATGAAAGTCACCCTCATGTGAGAGGCCAGACATCCTTCGTGAGAGGTCACATCCAACGTGGCAAACAGCTGGTTCTGTGGCTTCAATGACAGATCGTCTGTTAGGGCTTTGATCAGGCTGGTTTTTCCTAGAGAGCGGGGCAGACAGAAAACATGTATGTGAACTTCATGAGGGTTTGGATCAGGTTGGTTTCTCTTAGAGAGAGTGGCAAACAAAACATGTTTACTTCATATCAACATATCCAACATGAGTGGCAGCACAGACCAATCAAACCACTAAAATCCAACATCCACACTTGAATAAATAAAAGAGTATACAGTGGAAACCTGTTATAACGAGAAGGAGGGGACCGGTGCGAAATGTCCGTTATAGCAGGATTCTCGTTACAAGGGATCCAGTAATAAATTTAAGGGAAATAGTAAAGTAGGCCTGATCTGTCAGTTTGGTGTTCTGTTTATTCCTTTTGTATTTCCCCTGATGATGATTTGTTCAACATTATCTCTAGGTCTTACTTGATCAAAAATCAAAAATCGAATCAGGTTTCTTTCTCTAGCACTAGCAATGTTGACAAATCGGCCTTGGCGATCAGAAAGAAGGGGTTCTGGCTCTAGGCTAACTCGCACGCTGTGTTGTCCCCCACCCCACATTGCGCACATCACACATTCACTCCATCTATCACAGCATTGTGACCTCTCCATCCCGCACCAGAGAAGTGAGAGGCACGGTATGCCTAGATAATCTAGACGGGGCTGACCTATTACGCGATGCGTTCTGCTTGTCTGCGCATGCCACACCCTCCCCACTCATTCACTCCGGTCTTCATTGTTGGTTCGCGTGGGCTCTCCCATTTTTTGTTTCGCTGGATCACCAACAACTTTCTCAACTGGCAAGGTTTTTAAATATGTTTAATTGGTCTGTGCGCTGTGCACAGCAGCAGCAGCAGTATTCCGTTATAAACGACTCGCGTGACGGTCTGATTGCGCAATAGCAGTATTTTATTTACAAAGATAAAAAAGGAGAAAAACCGGGTTTTAGAATAGAGTCTTTATAACAGACTTCTCGTCGTTTCGGGACTCGTTATAAGTGGACTCCACTGTATAGCTTTTGAATAAATAAATAAAAATGGTGGCTCATACTTTATATTTCCTGAAAATTTTACTATATGGTATGGACACTCTACTCCCACAACTTTACTTCTATGTAAATTTTGCGGAACTGAAAACCCTTTAAAAAAAGTAGAAAATCTTTGGTGTTGAGTCAAAATGTAAGATGAAATGGAAAGCAACTAGCTATAAAAAAACCCAAACCTGCATTTGTGTATCCAACAACAGCGACGGTGGGAACACTGTTTTCCTGTCTTTGTTTCCTCAACTCTTGACGCTTCCCATGTAATTTTTCAAGATCCTTCTTCAATTTGCTTTCTCTTCTCTGGTAAAATAAAAAGGGAAAATTTGGGTGGTTAGTGGGTGCTTGGGTGTGGTCTGCTCCTTCTTTCTTATCAAACATCTATCGTCCTTATCTCTTATTCTTTTTATATTTGTACGTTACTATTTAGTAACACTTCTAATCTTCATCACTCATATGACCTACTAGGGATGCAAGTGCAGTAAAACTATACTAAAAAGGAAAATTTGATACAAGTAAAACATACCCCCTTGTCTATCCTATTGAAGTTTACGCTCATTTATTTTAAAAAACCTGGAAAATGTACAATGCTATCAAATTGCTGTTCTTAATAACTCATGAACAGTACATGTTACTTAAAAATATATTATTAGATTTATTCCAGAGGAGAAACCGATTCCCCATGTCGACCATATGTTCTTAAAAAGACATCAGTTTTAACTCAGATCAGTGCAAAGTGGTCTATAGTCGTATGACAAGCCAAGAATTGAGACCACCACAAACCTGTAGCAACTCACGACGTCGATCAAGAGGCATGGGTGTGCCTCCACCAACAAATTTGCCAAAGCCAGAGCCATCGAGTCCACAGTGAATGAGGTCCAGTCTTGACCTGGAGAAAAATATCATCATCATCATCCAGTGCCAGATCTGCGACAGACATCGGCGATCATGGTTCTCCATTCATTCCTTTGCTCGGATGCTCTAAAAAAAAGGTACGTTTCCCTGATCTTTCCTTGTTAACCATTTGTTTAGGTTCCTCAAGTATGTTGTTCTGGGCCTACCCCTGCCTCGCTTGCCCTCAATTTTACCAGTGAGAGCTAGATGTTCAAGACCCTTATGTCCATTCAGATGTCCCAAATAAATATAGACACCATTAAATTCAGTGTTACAAGGAGCCTGAGTAAATGATAAATGCCACATCTTGACAATATTTTAGTATACTTTTTGAGAATCATAGCATAGTTTCAAAGCGATCAGCTAAAAGTAACTTTTTCAATTCGCGAGTCAGGTCCATAAAGGAAATTCCCTGTATGCGTGAGGGCTCTGAGGGAATGTTCTCTAAACAAAAGCAGTAAGTTGGGCAAGGTTATGCCTCTACCTCATATCACAAACCCACACCCCCAACCCCGTCTCCACAAAATCCCTACTTCGCTAAGCATTTAGTGTGTATCCCCATCTCGCCTGTCAGTATCAATCTGGGCTGACAGGGAAACAATGTACCAGCAGAAAGATAAGGCTTACTCCGTAAAAAATTTTTTCATATACGAGATTCAAACTCTGGTACTCTGTGTGCAAAAGGCGAAACACCTAATCCTTACAGCACAGACACTAGTGGATTGTAGATGGGAGTATGTGTACATTTGTACCTCTATGCTAATAAGCACATAGCTGCACTGACCTAATATATGGGATTTCCGCTAAAGCAACTTGAAGTTTAGCCTCAGAAGATTGTGCATGATCTTTGAAGATTTGCAACACTACAGTGTACCTGAAAATAGAGAGAACAGTGACAGACAATAGCATAATAACTACAGTGGAGTCCACTTATATAACGAGTCCTGAAAAAACGAGAAGTCTGTTATAAAGACACTATTCTGAAACCCTGTTTTTTCCCTTCTTCATCTTTGTATCTTTGCAAATAAAATACTGCTATAGTGCAATCAGATAAACAGGCAAATCGGTTATAGCGGAATATTGCTGCTACTGTGCACAGCGCATAGGCCATTTATACATTTATAAAACCTCGCCAGTTGAGGAACTCGTTGGTGATCAAGCCAAACAAAGAATGGGAAAGCCCATCTGTGCCAGCAATAAAGGCCGGAGCGAATGAGTGAGAAGGGTGTGGCATGCGCAGACAAGCCGTTGTGAAGCAGAACGCATTGCGGAATAGGCCAGCTTAGTCTAGATTATCTAGGCCTACCATGCCTCTCACTTCTCCGATGCGGGGATGGAGAGGTCACAGTGCTGATGGATGGAGCGAATGTGTGACATGCGCAAGCAGACGCGGGAATGCACCACAGGATGTGGTGGGGTGGGGGAAAACACAGTGGGTGAGTTAGCCTAGAGAACTTTCTTTCTGATCGCCAACGCCGAGCTGTCAACATTGCTAACACTAGAGAAAGAAATCTGATTCGATTTTTGATCAAATAAGACCAAGAGGTCATGTTGGGCAAAATCGTCATCAGGGGCGATAACAAAGAAAAATAAACAGAACACCAAATTCATAGATTATACCTATTTTATTATTTCCTTTGAATTTATTACTGGATCCCCTATATCGAGAAGCCTGCTATAACGTACGTTTCGTACCAGTCCCCTCCCTCTCGTTATAACAGGATTCCACTGAATCTATAAGTAACACAAAGTACCTGAAAGTTTATTGCATGAACACTGATATAAAACATAGCTGCTTTGTGACATGGTGTATGGCCATGGGAATAAAAATTTAGCCCCCCCCCCCAACCAACTCAAAATAATAATTTTCAAAAACATGTCCAATATGTTTCCTAACCAAGGATGGTGAACTTCAGCATTGAGCATTAAATCACCAGCTCAACAAACTATTACTCAACATATTCTCTTCATAACAATATCCGGTAAACACTAAATGTAATATAGTCTATGCACTTGATACCTCCCAGTTCTCTTTTTTTATTTGAGAAAACTAAGCCATTGATTTCTTCGATCTGGAGTCAGAAACTAATGTCAAGTTATTATCAGTTGAGTGACACTTTCTTTTGCTGTTGTTCTAGTAAAGTCAACTCAATATTCACTGAGTTTGACAAAACCATCATTCAGAATCATAACCATCATTCAGAATCATTGCCAAGATGCAATTCTCTTTTATCAAAACTCATACAAAAGAAACAAAAATGATTGTGATATGCACCTAAGCAGAAGCAACACAGAAATAATTTTTGTAGACAACTGAGACAATAAAACACGGAATGAACTAATGAACCAAAGAAGTGATAGTGAATATCTGAGAGTTTTTGTCAGAGGAAATGTACAAGATGACACAAAATCACTTTGATTTTCTCTCTTTAGGAACAAAATGACATGAAAGGCCTTGTAAGATTACACAGAGCTTACCTGTCAAATACTGGTATACGCCATGCTCTCTGCAGAGTTTCCAGCTGAGCAGATTTGAGCCGGTCTATCCCAATCACCACAGCACTGATGTTCCCCTTGCCCCTAATCTCTCGCAATAACGTTGCAAAATTTCCTGATCCAAACACTTGATTTGTATTTTCTTGATCTGTTCTCACAAACCTCTGAAAAGTAAAAGGAGCATAAAATGATATACAATAGATATATGCAGGCATGGCATATTCAAAATCAATTTGCAACTACTATCTGTTCTCTTAAGGGGCAGGGGTGCAATGAAAATTAGTGTAAATACTTCACAGAAGAATTTATAAATATGAAACTATCATCAAAAATAAGATGCCAAACATTGAAACTAGTGAAACAGTGTTCTCTTTGTGAGCCATAGGTGCAGCTGTTCAGTCTTGCCTGTTTGTCTAAGAAGTAGGTAATGTTATGCAGAGTTGAGAGTTCTCTTGGCGTGAGGTCATGTTTGTCAAGGTCTCTTTGTAGCTCTATGACATGAGCCCACACAAAAGCGTGCATGATCGTTACCCTTCTGCACATCAAACACATCTCTCTGTGTGTGGTAGTGCACACATATGTGCCACGACATGGTAGAATCAGGCGCTCGTCAATTTTTGGGCATGTGGAGTTAATAATATATATCTGAGAACTGATTTATTTGCCTCGCTTCCAATTTAAAAAATGTCCATCTAGTTTGAATAGAAGTCGAGATATTTGCGATTGAAAAAAGTGGGGTATCCTGGTTTCAGTTGTTAAATTGATGAGAAAATGGTCACCAAAGTTTGGTAACTTCATCAATGAGTCCTTGAAAACTGAAAATTACATATTTTTAGCCTTTAAACAAGGATTTTCAGTAAAATTCACATAGAAATGCCTTTTCATAGGAACATAAAAGGTGTTTAGCTAAAATACAAAATTTCAACTAAAATTGCCAAACTGGTGGGGAAGCGTCTTTTTCTTCGATTTCATTGTTTTGACGAGCACCTGGTTTCACAATGATGCCTCACATAAAGCACTCAAATCACTGCAGCTAAGGAAGACTAGCTTCAAAGGCACAGGGGACCCCAGTGTTTAAGGGTTAACTTACACCAACACTGGAATCCACTTTTAAATTGATATCTGCGGAATCCCCAGATTTTCTTAGGTTAGCTCAGTTTTCGGTTTAGAGAGGCTGCTCAAATTGCAGTAAAAAAAAAAAAAAGATGGTTTTATTCTCTTTTGGTTTTACGCCATTTTCAGATTAACCGCATTCAGTTTAAACGGACTTCAGTGTAGTTTGTTTCTTGTCTCTATTGCCATTCCTCAGGGAGTCTGAATGGCTGAGGACGCCCACTAACTGGGCTCTCCAATGTTAATTTTTACTTCGATTAATTTCAATTCTAGCTTGTTGGATGGTTTGGTTCCAAGTTCATGTAAAATTGCCAGAGAGTCTGTTTGTATCACGATATGATGGGACTCTAATGAGAAAAACTTTAGAGGCTATTATTTTAAGTTATTATTTGTTATACAGTATAAAACATTAAATAAAAAACAACAGTGTATGTTAGATCTATATCTAGAACCCAATCACTGTGCAGTCCCATTAAAGATCTCTCTTAGTGGCCAAGAGCCCATTCAGTAACTAAGCACTTTCAGGTCAGATCTGATTACAAACAGAGTTGAGACACATTAAGAGAAAGCAAGGCCCACGAAAACAAAACTAGACATAAATTTCAAACTGCACTACAGATTTATACATGACTTCGAATCAAAACCATTTTTTTTCCAATAGCTCAAGAGCATTAGAAATTGAGACTATTTCCTTTTAAAAAAATGTTTAACTTTAAAATCATTTAAATGATGGTAAGACATGAACTAGAAAGTTAGCACACCAGTGCCTCAATTGCAGGTCAATAACCTCACGTCAACCTCTGAGTCAGAGATGACACCTCCTGGAACAGGAACCTGAGTGAACAAACCTTTTCCACCACTCTCCAGTTAGGCAATGTTCTGACCAGGGCACACGTTTCTTCTAACTTCAGCTCACGAGATGTCATAACATATCGTTTTGCTCCTGCCTTGATATCTGGGGTCCCAACAGCAAAACGTTAGACCAAATCTTGTGATTAGTTGGTTTTTTTCTTTTAAGAAACTCAGATCATAAAACACATTGAAATATTTTCCAGACCCATGTAAGCAAGATCAACGGATAATTTGAGTCTTTCTCCAGATTTTTTCCAGTGATTTTTTTAATATAGAAAAAAAACAACACCCTACCATGTAGAAACACAAAGTGTGATGTGCATGGTAAATAACTTAGCAAACAATGGTTAAAGAATAAAAGTATTTCTGCATATGATAATGAATTGGGGAAATTCAAAATAAATCCATACTAAAAAACCTCCAGAAACAGTGGTCAACAGTAACGATCTATACAGTTAGGAACCTTAAAAAGGGAAATACATTTTTGGGATAGGTGTGAGGTATGACTCTACAACATTAAAGTATGTAAAGAACAGCTGGATATGTGTTGGAGAAGTTACAAGCAAACACTTATCAGGTAGGCCTATATTGCAGGAATGCAGAAAAAAAGGGGGGACTAAAAAAGAAAAGAAGTAGAGTAGAACTCATATTCAACAGTCGTAGGGTCTGACCTTCAATTTAGTTGAGTCTGAGTTCCACTGTACAGTGTAATGGTGACTGAAGGTCATTGACTTTAATTGCTTTGAGAAACTTTATCACTTACAAATAGATCTAGTTAGAGAAAAAGTTTTGTACCATTACATAAATACCCAATGTCAGAAATGTACAAATTGAAATTGAAATGACAAGTCATACACTCTGGCTAACATAGTTGTAAGGCAGATAGGATCGGCTCTTTTATATTTGTTCATCAACACTGAAAAGAAGAAGACATAGAAAAAGAGACATAACAGGCAAATGTAACGTTGTGAAAATTCAATGCTGCCAGCTGTTTGCCTACCTGGCTGAATGACCATCACTCTGTGACCAATACCAGGTATGGCACATATCTCACGAACATATCTCCCAAAGTTTTCTTCTTCTCCACGTCCATCTGACTCAGCATCTCCAACACCTGGAACAATAGCATAGCTGACATCAGATGACAGTCACAATATCAATAGCCTTCATTTAAAGCACAGAAAATAATGAAATTCGTCATTTTGAGAGAGAAAAAAACATACATTGTCATATCAAATAGGGGGGGGGAGGAGGATATTACAGTACAACACATAGGTCGAACACAGAAGACTCGATATCATGCATCCGTCGAACTGTGGCTGCGGTCCCTTTTTTCTTCTTCTTTATCTTTGTAAAAAAATTACTGAAGCTCGTACACAAATACGGAATAGTCGAACTAATTACGCTGCTGTATAGACCTAAAGTCAATGTCCTTTGGGGTGCACTTGAGACAAATGATAATCATTTTAAAAATGGAAAAAAGCAAGATCGGTAAAATATCACCTTCCCTCCTCTACAAAAGCAGCTAGCTGTGCTATTTTTAGTGCGCTGCTCAACATGTGTGCCCAATGATTATCTGGCTAGGCTTGTGTGGATCGGGCCAGAGGAAGGGCTGTGCATCATACGACCTATTGTTTTGCCCCTAAAGTAGCAATCTTTGTTGCTTCCCTTGGTTCTCTGACACAGCCAATACCATAAGTTCATCTATATCCCTCGAACTACAGATCCCTGTGTTATACAGTATTATATTATAACTCTACCATAATCTACAATCTGTTGAAGAAGAAATCTCTTGGCGGTGGTAGAGGCTAAGTAATCAAACCCTCCTCAAACCTTCATCATGTACTACATGATCAAGAAACTAATCCTCCAACAATCAGAGAAAAACGAAAAGAATAAGGCTCTCTTGGTCATCCATTGATTTGATGATGACTGTCCTCATGTGTCAAGTCCTGTTTAGTGTGGGTGTGGAGATGGCTGCTCAGGCCATCCTTGATCAGCAGATATGGGTGCAATGAGGGAGAGGAAATTGTTTGGGCTGGTCAGGGTACAGAATTCCTATACCGTGGCCAGTGTAAGTGAAGAGTTCCAGACATTCATAGGTGGTGACCACTAAAATAATTTGCCTAGGATTGGAATACGACAGAAAGTGCTTGCATGCTGCCTTTCTCTGCAAAGGGCCAAAGGAAGTAATTAATTCGAAAAGTATACGTGTTTGCACTTGAATTTGAATTTATACTTGACAACAATAAATCAAAGCATACAAGCTGGAGCCTTTATAATTTCAAAGGTTCAGTTCACAGCATACACAGAACAAGACATGTGAAGTAAGATTTTAGTTACGGTACCTGACTTTTGCAGTGGAATCCTGTTATAACAAGAGGGAGGGGACTGGAGCGAAATATCCGTTATAATGCTCAGTATTCACGTTATAAGGGATCCAGTAATAAATTCAAGGGAAATAATAAAATAGGTCTCATCAATGAGTATGAGTTTGGTACAGTGAAATCCACTTATAACGAGTCCTGAAATAACGAGAAGTCTGTTATGAAGGCACTATTCTAAAACCCCGTTTTTTTCTCTTCTTTATCTTTGTAAATAAAATACTGCTATTGCACAATCAGACAAACATGTGAGTCGGTTATAGCGGAATATTCAATATAGCTGCTGCTGTGCACAGCACATAGGCCAGACATTCATGCAAAACCTTGCCATTTGAGAAACTTGCTGGTGATCTTGTGAAAGAAAGAATGAGAGAGCCCACGTGTGCCAACAATGAAGGCCGGAGAGAATGAGTGGGAAGGGAGGATGTGGTATGCACAGACAAGCAAAACGCATCGCGAGATAAGCCAGCCTAGTCTAGATTATCTAGACCTACTACACCTCTCACTTCTCCGATGCGGGAATGGAGAGGTCACAACGATGTGATTGCAATGGGATGGATGGAGCGAATGTGTGACGTGCGCAAGCAGACGGAACGCGGTGGAGTGGGTGACAACACAGCGGGCGAGTTAGCCAAGAGAACTTTCTTTCTGATTGCCAACGCCGAGCTGTCAACATCGCTAGCGCTAGAGAAAGAAACCTTATTCGATTTTTGATCAAGTAAGACCTAGAGATCATGTTGAACCACATTACCATCAGGGGAGATTACAAAAAGAAACAAACAGAAAACCAGACTCATAGATTCGGCCTACTGTACTATTTCCCTTGAATTTATTACAGGATCCCTTTTATAACGAGAATCCTGCTATAACGGATGTTTTGCACCTGTCCCCTCCCTCTCGATCTAGATCTATATGGGCCGAACACAATTTTTGCAAAATTCTAAACCAATCATCTTACCATTTGAAGAAGAAATCAGCCTTTGTTGGCAAACTTTTATTGGTGAATGATACTGTGTAGTCCTTGACTTGCAAGAAACACTCCTCACAACATTCCATTTAAAGATTCCATTTCTCAGGAAGGCAGGATCTGTACGCCTCAGTGTTGCATTATTGACACAAATAAATCTATGGCAATGCCTGGTGTGTTTTGCAGCACATATTATGCCCTCAATCAATTTTCTTCTTATGGTGTTCATCATCATATTGTTAAATTTTAAGAACCTACTTCAAGTCCGTCCAAATAACTCCAATCATGTCATGTCCAATGGCATCTGAACATACAAAAACAGAGCAGTAGGCTATTTTTAAAATTGTGATCCAAGATATAGATCTATATCTAGATCTAGATTTATTACAAGTTTCACAAAATAATAAGCCAACCATTCACGACTAGAATCTAGATCTAGATCTAGATCTAGATCTAGAATCTAGATCTAGATTTCTAGATCTAGATTTCTAGAATATGATTCCTTCGTCAAAACTTTCAAGTCGGCAAACGTGTTTACATTACATAGCATAGCAGTAGCTGACAAGATTTTAGATCTTGATTCTAGATCTAGTGCAATTAATTAATTGTGTGCGAGTACATTGTCCGCTACCCGTGCTACACTCACTACACTACACTGTAGTAGATCTAGTAGTGTAACTGTTCTGTAACACTACTCTGGTGACTGCACACTACTGCTCGAACTGACTGAAGTCTGAAGACTAAAGGGAGGAGTCAGATTTTCAGTCTTAGATACGCTTCAAAGGGTATCTTGATTCACAAAAAAACACAACATTTGTTGTAAAATTTTAAATCTCGTGAGCCATGTAAAAACACAGTTTAAAAATTCAACTCCAAACGAAGGTTCACTCTGCAGAGAGACAATAAATTGGCTACTTCCACTTTCGATTTTCCCAAACCGGAAGTCTGTGAGCTGTTATTGCCAGTAGCCTGGAGAATCTCCGTGCATAGAATACGTAAGCCATTCTATCATTAGAGATTATCCTATAGCTTCAGTATCTTAAACTATTCTCTAGCACACTTGTATGCCACACAAATATTTAGAAATGTCAAAATTCAAAATAAGAGAAAAAGTTTCAGAAAATTAAAGTACTGAATGATGATTGTAAACATACATGGCTATTCTGATTCAAGCGAATTACAAATACGTGCAAATAAGAATTATAAACCAAGCAGCCGGCTGCTCGAAAGAAGGGACATCACTCTTGATAGTCCAAGATGGCTGCGCCCTGAGAGACGTGAAAGTCAAACAAATAGCTGAAGCCGGGAGGTTGAGAATGTTCGTGCATTTTAAACTAGTGTACTTCTTTTCCTGTAATGAAGTAAACATTTTATTATTTCAAGTTAAAAAGTCAAAATTATTTTTCCTCTAGGATGGATCTGTCCTTATTACCTGTTTTGTTGAGATTGTCACTGAGGGTTGGGATGACTTCCACACTCACTCTCACCTTTTCGACCCAGCTTCTCAGAGCGACTGCCCTCAGTGTCCCTTCCACTCGAACTTCTGGACTGCCCTGTTCGAAGTATTGAGATTCGTTAGTTTTTTGCTGGGTCTGGACAACACGTCATTACATTTATCCTAGATCTATATCTATATCTATTATATAGGAAAATTATAAAGTGTCAACCCAAACCAATTTATTGTTGAATAAGAAAAGACTGAAATGTCCTGATGTATTTTGATTGGCTAGCTCTATTCGGACTCGAGTCCGAATATAATTTTTATCTATTCGGACTCGAGTCCAAATATGGGTTTTATCTATTTGGACTCGGGTCCGAAAAAAAAAAGGTTTTATTCTTTCGGACTTGGCTTTTAAGTAAGTTATGTGAGGGTGAGGTTACATTATATAAATGTCGTCGGCGAATTTTATGTAAAACTAGAATTAGAACTAGAATTGCCCACTAGGACTGTGTAATTGTGTTCAAAGTCAACGGACTGCACTCTCATTAGATTTACCCAATGGCAGTGTCTAAGTACACGGTAACTGGCAACACAGGGTCCTTCCACCACCACTATAGCATCATCATTACTTCCACCACCATTTGTCTTTCCACAATTTCATTTTGTTGTGTGTTATAGTTTTTCTGTAACTATTTTCTTTTATCACATCGCACAAAACCGACAGCCCAACACCTCTTCCCCCTCCAAGCCGAGAGTGTGAGATCGCTACGTGCAATCTCATTGGTCGACATAATTAACTTTGTCCCCCCAGCATGGTCAGCTCAACTTAGTCATTCTGTTCATACTAATCATGTAGGGAGGGCCAGTCTAGATAGATCTAGATCTAGTAACTGGATACTAAAGCTCACGGTCTCGACTGCTATCATTATAATCGAAAAAAAGTTCGTACATGCTGGAAATATTTAGGAACAAAGGTCGGAAGTCAGAACGGACGTCATGCTGGACTCAATTCAGGAAATCCTATTTGTAATCTCATTAGCAAAGGTGAAAAGATCAAACTAGTCCAACAGTTTAAATATGTAGGATGTGTCACGACGTGGTGAAATCAGGCGCTTGTTAATTTTGGGGCATATATATAGAGTTATTGGTACCTTCTGATTTAAAGCTTGTCCATTTACCTTGCTTTTGATGAAAAAAATATCCATTTATCTTTGATACTAGTCAAGATATTGGTGATTGAAGGAGGTTAGGGTCGCCTGGTTTCAGAGGTGAAATGAGTGAGAAAATGACCCCCAAAGTTTAGTTATTTCCTAAGCTTGAGAGTCTGTAGAAATCTAATATGTACATCTTTTATGCCTTTAATCAACGTTTTTCAGTAAAAATCCACTCAGAGATGTGTTCTTTAATAGGCATGAAAAGTGCTGAGCCAAAAAAACAAAAATTAGTTAAAAGTTCCTCAATATGCAAAAAAAAATGCCAGTTTCTTCACTTTCATTATTTTGAAGAGTGCCTGATTTAACCACGCTACCTAACGTATAATAACATCTGATGTCATTTGTTCCACAGAAATAAAATGGACAATTGCAATGGCTAAGGCTAGTTTCAATAAAATGAACCCAATCCTTAAAAATAGAAACATCTCAATGACTACCAAACTGACAGTTCTGAAAAGCTGTGTGTGGTCAACCCTTTTATATGGTTGTGAATGCTGGACAATCACTAAAGGCAGTGAAAATAAAATAGAAGCAACAGAAATGTGGTTTCTTAGGAGGCTGCTGAGAATATCGTGGAAGGAAAAGAAATCAAATGAGGTAATGCTTGATGAAGCCCACGCTTGACGCTCACTGTTAAAAACAATCAGGAAACGACAAAGGCAGTCTTTGACACACCTGAATAGACAAAGGTCTTGAACATCTAGCTCTCACTGGCAAAATTGAAGGCGAACGAAGCAGGGGTAGGCCCAGAGCAACCTACTTAGGGAACCTAAACTAATGGGTTATGGGGAAAGATCAGGGAAATGTAGCTTTTTTTAAAAGCATCCAAGCATGTGAATGAATGGAGAACCATGATCGCCGATGTCTGTTTCAGATCTGGCACTGGATGATGATGATGCATAGAGTCTAAGTGATTTCAGACATGACCTCCTTACAGTGTCCAATATGAAGACGCCAATATAGGATAGGAGATCCTCTGAATCAGCAACTGGATTATGACACTGACACTGACAAGAGAAATTTCTGATGTATTGAGAATGGAACTGAGAGTAGGCTATTGCTTAAAACTCGAAGAGAAAGTTTAAAAAAAATAGTTATCTTGTTATTAAATCTTAGACTTTAGTTGTTGCTGTTCTTTAGTTACAAACATAACATGTTTTCCCCCTTATCCTTATCTCTCCGACTGTTTCTCTTGTACCAGAACATCTTACATGACGCTTACTGGGCAAGACCGCAGAGGCCACCACCAGGCTTTTGATCACTTCTGTCGTTGACGTGAACAGACCCCCTCACTATGTGGTCACAGACTTTGCCACACTGTAGCTTAGCATGGAGATGTGGCCGTCTATTATCAAAGAGAATCAAATTGAAGCAGCAAACTTATTGTCGAGGATTTCATTCCTCGCCGACAATGTTTTTGTTCTGGAGGAATGGCAAAAATGTTGGCTTAGGAGCGTTTCCCACCACTATGGAAAGTCGAGCGAGGCTCCATGATGGAAGAAGTCTGTTGGACAGGTACGTCTTTGTGAAGACACTAGAAAACTACTATGATGACGTGCCCAGCGGCATAATTCTGGACACTGCTTACGCTGACTCTCAGCCTAATGAAGATTTCGATCCTATCACCCCTGTTGTTGTTGGTCTTCACGATACACCTGGAAGCCACAAAGACCTCGCACCGATTCTGAACACTTTTGCAAAGCTGGGGTGCCGAACTATAGCTCCAACTTTTCCAGGTTTGTTTTGAATAGGCATGACAATGAAGAGAACTTTGTATGGTCCGTATGTTTCTTTGACGTACCACCCTCCCCCAAGTTTTCCCTCTATCACTCAGATGTTTTGTGTAGGTTTTCGAACTTTGCTTGCTAATATTTAAGATAAAAATAACAATATCAGATCTCTATGAATAGCTGTTATGATGGAAATGCTTGACTAAAACTTGTGGCTCTAAATTTCCTAGAAACTATTTTGATCATACATTTGTATTTTGTTGTACTGCTGTCAGTTATTAATGAGGGTATTAGTCTGTACCATATTACTTGTCAGTTTATCTTTATGTGTCAACTTTGTTAAAAATATATATCGTTGTGTCAAGCTGCAGTATAGCATGGTAAAGCTGCTAGAAAATAACAGTGTGATTTTATCTTTTACTTACTTACTTACTTGGTTGGAGAATAAACATCATTGCAGGCGGTACAATGACATAGCTGCTCCTCCCTCCTCTCCAGGATCCATGAAAGGGTCTGCCTGCTGATTGCACCAGTTAACAACTGGTTGGATATTATAAAAATTATATTTTATCTTTTAAAAAATGTCAATTATTTCTGTCAGTGAGGTTAATCGACTTTTATATTATCTGTCACTTTTTGGCTGTAACTATATATATATCTTGAATAATCTGTGATCACTTGGAATCACAAGGCTGTAGATCTTGTGGTATATTTGTAATTGCAGTTGAACATATTAGATATATTGTTATTGGTGGTGGGTGGGGTACCAGACTTTATATATCACACACTTTACCTATTGACAGTGTTATAAATGTCCTTTGTAATTACTAGTGCCTTGAAAATTTTTCAACAAGCTGGAAAACTCTTCCACTTTAAATGATGACGGAAAACTCAAAAGCTAGCTCAGAGTACTTTTGAAATGCTCGTATTATTTACGGTAGGCCTACATGCTGACGCCTCTTTTATCAAGGACATGTAGAAATTTCTTGGCCATAGAACAAAAATTTAAAAATATCAGTTACTGCTGTTGGTGATCGATGGGCGATCCCTTAACATCTTACTTGAACATTTACTCTTAGCTTATCTTGAACATATCAGTTATTATTGTCTGTGCCCACCAGGTTAAGAATTCCTCTTTTTGATCCAGCTTTTTAAAATCATTATTTACCATTCCCAGGTCATGGCGACACCCAGGGCTTGCTGCAGGGTTATGACGATGTCTTCTCGCACTCCTCCACTGAGAGAGCAATTTTTGTCCATGATTTTCTCATCGATTTAGGCATTCAAAGGTTTGTATTATGGCTAGTACCACTGGTTTTTCAAATGGGAGAAGACATTCAGTGCTGTAGCTTTCCCTGATGAGGTCTGTTTACAGCATGATGTTGGTAGCATCTCCAGAATGGTTGATATATCCAATATTTATTCTCAGACTCCAAGGGTCAGCGTGGTCTTGCTGCAAACAATGTCTTTGCTTTTCTTCTCTTTACTTTTGATTTTCAGATCTCTACCATTGAATATTGAATACTCACAAGCACAGTCGAATCTGTTCAAAACGGACCACCCACTGTCAGCCGAAAAATGGTCATCGTAGACAGATGGTCCTGTTGGACTGTCATTATAATAGCAAAAAAAGCAAGGGAGAAAGTGGGAAATGGCCGTTTGCACAGATGATTGTCTTGGACAGGTGGTAAATAAAACAGGTTCGACCATAGGTCTGTATAGAGTTATTTTTTCCCCCTCTCAATCTTTTCTGTTATCAGAGGGTATTTTTAAAAGTAGTCTTCATTGGATTTTTCTGTCTCCTCCGCCACAAATAAAAAGTAACAACTTTTGAATTCAAAAGTGTTTCGAATACGGATTACAGTTAGGAGAACGTTTTTCATTGTTTATGAAACATGTGCTTTGTATAAATTTAAAATACATACTGTAAAAATCTTTTTTGCTATGATATTGATACAAAATATATAGGCCTATATATTTTCTTAATGTGTTTAATTGCTATGATTTTTTGCAGTAATTCTTTTTTCAGAAAAAAATAAGTTTAAGACATTTGTCTCATTCCACAGAGTGGACTTGTTGATTGGTGTAGGAGCATCATGTTACACCATCATGCGGATGTGTGCAGGATTCGATTCCACAGAATATTACCGATCAATCGCCCTCATCTCACCGTGGCCCCTGACCAGACCAAGGTTATTTGTGTGTCACTTTTATTTGTGTGTCACTTTTATTTGTGTTTGCTACCTTGACATGCTCACTTTTTTGTCTATTTAGAGTTTGACTGCGGGTACTTGGCGGGTGCTCTGGTGTTGTTTGCTCCTTCTTTCATTTCAAACATCTATTGTGGCGCTCATATGACCTTATGCAGTTGCGAGCGCCTTAAAACCTCTACTAAAACTAAAACATCTATTGTTCTTCATCTTTCCTCCTTCTTTTTTGTGTTTGTTATTCTCTTTTAACACGTCTAATCTTCAGCATTTACATGACCTAACTATGTTGCAAGTGCCGTAAAATGCCTACTGAAACAAAAACTGGAGTCTGACTAGATGGCAGGAACAATTGGAAGAATTTTAGGATAAGGGTTTTCAATTGAAAGACTAAATTGCCTTCAATTTCCATTATATAACAGGGATGCCAAATTTCAGTTTTTTCCGGCTTTTTCCGTTTTTTTCATCCACTTGCAAAGGAAAGGGGAATGGTAAGAGAAATGTTTTTGTTTGCTCATTTAAAGATTTTACAAGGTTTGTTTTAGGTGAGGTGTGATGCTCCGCTCATTTTCAGGGTTTTTTTCAAAAATCATTTGGCATCCCTGATATAAGTATTCAATATGGGTTTTATGTGTGAATGAAAAATCGCTTTTTTAAAACATTTAATTTTGAAATATTATATTTTATTCGTTTGTCTTGCTGGCAGGTTTGAAAAAGATCTTGAAGCATCAAAGAAACTCCAGTTACTGTGGGACCGTCCGTTCTTCCGCCTTCCCATGAGAATGTTTCTGTCCGGTTATCGTGTAGGCGAAGCCAGCACGCCACGGGATAAAGTTACCACAGCCTATCTTCTGAATAACCTGGACCTAGGAGAGGTGGGGAACTTTGCGTTGTTTTCTTACTTATACAGACAAACTTGTCCAAGATGACCACCCACTGTCGAGAAGAAAAATGGCCATCTTAGACAGGTGATCTTCTAGGATAGTGGCATTATAAATAATATAGGGAAAAGCAAGGGGGGGGGGGGGCATGGGAATTGGTCATTTATACTGTAATTTTCTTGGAATGACAAGCCTCAGTATTCAACGAGCTGTGTCAATAGGGTTTGGGTTTTCCTTATTGTGATTATTTCATATGGTTTTTCCTTGTTGTGACAATTGCGATTTTGGTTTTCTTCTTAGTGACAATTGCATTTGGGTATTCCTCTAAGTAATGATTGCCTTCGGGATTTTCCATATACTGTCCCCGTCGTTTTATGCAAGAACTATTCTGAAATTATGCAAAATGAGCCCGAAAATGTGAAATTATGCGATTATGTTAATTTTAACAAAGAACGATAAAGGAAAATAATCAGAAATTAAGCAAAAAATGATAAAATTTTGCTAAATTATGCGAGGTACATAAAACCACGGGGACAGCTTATAGTGATGCTTGCATTTGGGTTTCCTTTCAGTGATGAATGCATTTAGGGTTTTTCTCTTACTTAAATTGCATTTCCATTTTTCTTTGCCTTGTCAGGCAGCAGGGTCTGCTCTGGCTACCAGTGCCACAAACGTTCCGCGTACAGTGATCTATGGCGGGATGGACCCAGAGGTGAGCGAGGATTTGTACAATGACCTTCTGGACAAGCTTGAGATTCCACAGCGCAATGTCGCTGCCTTCAGGGGGAAGTTGGGTAAGTGAAACTTCGTCCAGTTCTGGGAGAATAAGTGTAAATGTTTTACACTTCCATCAACTCAATTTAGATCTCTCACAGGGATGTCATTTTTGGGGAGGGGTTATTTCTGTTATTTTCACTAAGAGAGTGTTAGAAGAACAGTTATTATTCCAGTATTTTTTTCTCTTCTCAACCCTATTTCAGCTGTGTCTTTTGACTGACATTTTTTTTGCAAATGCAACTTTGTAAATTTATTATAATTTATAGTTAATTTTCACAATATCTCGGTGGTATCCCTGTACTTAGGAGGCAGGCTGCAGGGCGAAACCCGCCTCCTAAATGATCAAAATTGTGTTGATGGGGGCATTTCAAAACACCTTCATTTAGCCCTATCCCTGGGGTCATTTTGTACCGCCGGGGTTGTATTCTTCACATTTTAGAATACTTTTAGTACCAAGATCTCTTTGAAACTTTCAGTGTTGACTCGTTTTGACTGACTGTTATGCAAAGCGTACGGACCAGATTAAGGAGTAAATTTCTTCTTTGGAAAGTGGTGGCACAGAGTTCCCCACGTCGTATGGATACGATAGTAAAACACGACGTACGGACAGGGTTAAGCAATACAAAATTTTGCGACGTTTTTGTGCCTGTGTTCTATCTCAAGGAAAGTAACAACTTAACTTCTGACATCTGTGCTGAAATGGTTAAGTTCTTTGGCTAGCTCACAAAACACATGTGTTCAGTTCTTGCAAGGGGAAGATATTTTGCCTCCGCTGTTGTGTCCCACACAATCTTGGTTAGCTCTCACAGGGTGGGTTGAAGCAGCCAGCCTCCAAAATAGGATAAACTGTTTTTATGGTGGCTAAAACATTAATGATCATTTGAGTAGTCACGCTTCAACATCTCATCTTAAATTTTTATTGTGGCTAACTTTTTCTGCCTCTTTCCTTCTGTTGTCTCCCTCAGATGCTCCACTTCTTCCAGGAGCACTGAAGTTTCCGGACGGAGGCTATGACCTTCACCTTCAGCACCCTGGGATCATCAGTGTGTACCTGCTGAATCTGATCAAGTTGTTTCATCCGCACATACGGATATAGAAATCTAGGCTAACAGATAAATGCTGAAGTACATTGTATATATATACATGTGTGTGTATATATATATATATATATATATATATATATATATATTATGATGGGCGAGGTAAACATCAGAGTTATGACTGGATTCGAATAGTATCTATGATGAAAGTCATTAACAGTTTTTGTCAGCAACTTCAAGTTTTACTAGGATGACTGAAAACATACTCTAGGGGGATAGAGTGTGTTTTATTCTAACAGCTGTTGTTGCATTTGTCGAAAGTTTTTGGCCTTAAGTTTGTATGCAAACATACACGACAATATGAACCAGAAATTCTCCGAGTTCCACGATCTTCCATTTTACTAACCATAATGATATGAGTAAACTAGATGTCTAGGATTTGAATTTGAATAGATATTAATGGTGTGAGGTCTAAGCTGATAGAGGTATAATTGGCTGGAGGGTCCTACTAAAACACACGTGAGGCATTGTGGTGAAATCAGGCGCTCGTCAAAATAATGAAATTGAAAGTACAGATATTTTTTAGCCTCTTGGGCAACTATTGATTTTTTTTTAAAAAGGGGGGATCAATACCTTTATGTCCATTTGAAAACACAATCCTGCATGGATTTTACTGAAAAAAATTGATCTGAGACTCAAAAAGTGTAGAGTTGCAGTTTCCAAGGACTCTCAAGCTTTGGAAGTCACCAATCTTTGCTGACCATTTTCTCGCTAATTTTACCTGATACCAGCAACCCCCACCACTTTCAATCGTAAATATCTTCACTTCTCCTTACATACCCCAAAACTGACAAGCGCCTGATGACACCATGTTGTGACACATATTGTTGATGTTTTTTTTCTTTTAGTCAAAATTTTTTAGTGTCGTTTGTCTAATGTCTTGATTGTGACCAGCTGTGTGTGTGGCACGCTCATCGTGTGTGTGTGTGTGTATGTGTGTGTGTATGTGTGTGTGCGTGAGTGTATGTGGTGATTTGTAGGTATTCTGCTTTGGGCTGCTTTCAGCATTGCCATTATTGCAATCAAATCTTGGTGAGACGTGGTTATTCTTGTGATGATTCATTGTAATCCATCACATCACAAAAACTTCAATGTATTTGATCTGACCAGGTGCGTTGAGCGGAAGGTACTTTTAGTTGGAGAGAATGTTGAACATTTAGCTTCTGGGGTTGTTGTTATGGCTGTGGGAGCTGGCAGGTATTTCTTCATCTGCCCTCGTGCTGTGTGATATGTTTGTACGTATACATGTGGTGTGACTTTGTAGGAATCAACAGTTAACTCCGAAAATGCTGTTTTTATTAATTTTTTTCCCTCTGAATTCTGAGTGACACATTCTGTAAATAACTTTCAGCCGGAGTAAACTCTAAATAGTCGCTACAACGTTGGATTCTCAACACCTAAAATGTGTATAACAGCCTTGCTTTTTAGTTTTTTCACTCTCCTTTACAAATTATGAAAATCGAGTTAACTGTTTAGAATGAATCCTGCAGTGACAATAGCAAAGTTTGTTGTGGAAATGTTTTTAAGAATGAATGTTGCGATGGGTAAAATTAAATTTTGTTCATATTGTATTATAGCATTTTGGTCGCAATAAATAAATATACCCGTGTGTTTTTTAACTCCTGACCACATGGTGTTTTTTTTTTTCCCTAATGCTTTTATGATATATTCCAATTTGTTTGGGTACTGTTATTTCATTTCAGTTAAGACAACCAATCAATATTTTACACAACATGTCGGTACGGGTCATATCTGTCTCCATGTTGTGGGTGGTTGGTGGGTGCTGTGGTGTGGTTTGCTTCTTCTGTCCTATCAAACATCTATATCTCCTCTCCTTTTTTGTGTATGTTACTCTCTTCTAACACCTCTAATCTTCGGCACTTATATGACCTTATTGTGTTGCAAGTGCCGTAAAACTTACTAAAACAATGTCTCCATTTTGACAGTGAGCAACAGAATTTTCAGATTTGCCTCTAGCTTATATATAATTAATGTCACTTAAGAGACTAGACCCCGACTTGTGTCTATTTGTGACAGAGACATGTGCATGGTGAGCCTAAGAAACTCCCCAGACAACCCTTGTTCGACAATGCCCACATGAGGATTTGAACTGAGGTCATCCACAATGTAGTCCAGCATGGTACCAACTGAGCTAACTGTGTGCCCTGGCATATATGTTTATATCACTTTTAGAAACGGCTGACACAAACAAAAGTGGAATTCAACCATCTCTGTTGAGGTGCGCTACTGCAAATTTGGAACTGTTATCCAAGACGAATGCTTATCTTGCATGTGATTGGAGGGCGCCACTTGTAGGTCTCATTTCTTTTCTTTCTCTAGAATCTGTCCGTGTTGCTTTTTTTCTCTGCACTCATTGTCATTTATCATGTCGATGTGCATCTCTACTTTCACAGACTCCAAAAATGCCCATCTCAAAAGCAAGCTACCTGTGAACTTGTATTTCTGTGTAACCTATTTGTCATATCAATCTAACCACGTGTGTCCTTGTCTTTCACAGCCCTAGACTACTACTATCAAACACAAAGCGAAATATCTTGACAAATTCAGAAGTCAAACAGCAGTCTATAAAATAGAGTATTTTAATTACTTTCCCACATGTGAAAATCGGACATGGGATCAGGGAGCCACGACAGTTGGTCCATAAGGTGATAGGGATTTGCTCTGCCTCATAAATCATCTACAAAACAATAAATGAGTCTTTCACACAAAAAGATTAAATAAATGAACATCCCCGCTTATGTATAAAAGCATAACTCTCTACACACAAAAGCAATAAATAAAGAACAGAAAAAAATCCTTCTGGGATTCATCCTCACCACCTGCATCATCTTCACGAAAAGGAAAAATGTCATCAAATCACAAGAGTATATATGTGTCATGACGTGATGGCATCAGGCGCTCGTCAATTTTTTGGCACGTGGAGCTATTGGTATCATTTTAAAGTTTGTTCATTTCTCCGTCTTTTAATGAAAAATATAACCATCTATCCTGAAAAGAAGTCGAGATATTTGAGATTTGAGATTGAACGAGGCAGGGTCGCCTGGCTTCAGAGGTGTAATTAGTGAAAATTGGTGATTTCCAAAGATTGAGAGTCCTTGGAAACCAAAAATTAACATTTTATGAGTCTTTAATGAACATGTTTCAGTAAAATCAATACAAAAATGAGTTTTTAAATGGACATAAACGTGTTGAGCCAAAACCAAAAATTCAATCTTCTATTTCATTCTTTTCACGAGCACCCGATTTCACCACGCCGCCTTACATATGAGTAAAAGCTCACACTCTGGACAAAAGCCAATCACAATACAAGTAATAGTCATGGTCATCTCAAGTCATGACCGGTTGTGGTCACTCTGAATACTGAAAAGTTCAACAGCCCTTTCAAGAAACCCATATAAGCAGCAAAATATAATTTTGTAGACAATTTAGAAAAAAAAATGTTTACCCACTGTATGTCAATTCCTCAAAAGAAATGCACACAGATTTCAACCTACAGTATCTTTATTTTCAATTCCAAGATTTTAAAATGGATTGAAGGAAAAGACAAATATCAAAGAGATATACTTGTATGGTATAACTGAAAATTTTGATTTTTGTTTACTCCAAATATGAAAATGCAGAACCAACACACATTAGATCTAACCTCCATTCATCAAGGAAGTCACAACAGAGGTGGAGATAGCATTATAGTCTATGTCAAAAGTTCCCCTCTGTTGATCACTGGCAATGGCTGGCAAAAGAGGGAGAGGATGAGACAAAGAGACTTGATAAAGAACAACCAAGACCCGAGGGGAAGACATAAAATAAAGATAGACCTGGAATCTTGAGAGCTCAATAAAAGAAAGTAGCTGATGGAGATCTCTTGTGGTGGCCTTGTGTACATCATTGTGCCAAGAGGATAAAGAACTTTTTGAATAAGTAAGATAAAGGATATATATTCAAACCTGCCCTGTCTAATGGTCCCTTGTCCAAGACAACCATTCTCATATTCTCTTGTCCAAGACAATCATCTGGACAAATGACCCCCCCCCCCCTCCTTTGTGTTTTTTCTACATTTAAATGACACTATCCATGACATCCACCTGTCTGAGGCAATCACTTTCCTCCTTGACGATGGGTGGCCGTCTTGGACAATTTCGACTGTACATTGGGTTTCTTGAATTAAGCTGTCAAAATGTGACATCAAAGGAAGACAGAGCCCTGCTTGATCATTTGAACAAACAGACAGACAGACAGACCATGAGATCTCAACCACAACATCAGCAGCAGTATCCAAATTGTAATAGGAATTGACAAAACTAAAAACCATCAGCATTATGAGTACGGAAAAACAATTTGTGGTCCAACTTTGACAAAACATCATCATTTGTATGACACGTATGACCCTGCACAATTGTTCAATTACTTCAAATCACGTATGGGATGAACATTATCATGAATCATAATCAAGGTTCAGAAAACAATCCGCACTATTATCAGGAAAGCATCCACAAGATATAAACAGAATGTTTTTCTGACAATAATGTCAAAACTATGAGAGGGGCTCTTGGAAAATCTGGCAGAAAGTGCAAAATGTTATTTTGAGATATCAAAAATGAACCTCAAATTTCATTTCTATCAAAACGTTTTATAATGATTCATGGAAAGATAAATCATTTCAACATCATTTAGAGTATTTTGCTAACATATTCCTTTGAACATTTTAAAAATCAACTATTTTGATGACACATGACAGAAAATTTGCGACTGTTTACTCTTGCGGATAGACATTTTCAAGCAAACCCCCTATCCAATACTGTACATGTACCAAATGAAATAGAATTTTCTTGCCTTTTTGGAGCAACCCAGTGTCTATGGATATTGTACCAGCAGAAAAATACCAAGAGACCTATGGGACTTTTGTTTCGCTCTTTGAGCTGCGGCATCATGGGACATTTTCAAAGCCATTTTTTCTAAACTTATCCTTAGGACTCTCATGCCCTTAGAAAAAGCTAAAACTTTTACAAAAAGAACCACTCGCAACCAAATAAAAAGTGGAATGCTAAAAAAAGAAGAAGTTTTTTAAACATGAAAAAGTATCAGTAAAGAAAACTTTCACCTTATGACAGGCTTCCTCCGAGCTCCTCACATTTTGCTATTCAAGCAAAAAGAAAGTACATGAAGTCAATCTAAAATGAATCAAAGAATTCAACATCAATCTAATCTTAAAAACTGAAATCAGTTCATAAAAAAACAAAACAACCAAGTATAACAACAGTCAACAGGCACAAACTCCCCCTTTTTCTTTCTCTCCCAAATCTTTTGAGTAATTATGCTTCCTGCTGTTGCCACTGTTGCCATTTTTACAGTCCACCCCCAAAAAATGACAAATGAAAAGAACAAACCAAATTATGTACATCTCTACACACACTTGATGATTATAATAATGCTGAGGGCATATACTGTTCATCCTTACTGCTTCAAACATACTAATAACTATAGTATTTTAAACCCACATTACAGTATGTCCATGGTATATGACCAGACAATCAATCACACATAATGACAAACCATGTTGGCGGATAAATTAATCGGGATGGATCATGGATGTGGGATGGATCATGGATGTAGTCTCCCTCAGGGCTGTGAAATGATAAAGAATACAAGGCCAAGAGCTATTTCCCGTATAAAAAAAAGGGAAAGACGTGAACCCTTAGCCGTCCAAACAAAGTTCTCTACCTCTGACAACTCAGGAAAAACAGAAGGGGAGGGAAAATACAGAAAACACATACATGTTATATTTATAAAACCAGTGAGAAACCCTCAAACTTGTACAAATGGAGAATAAAAATAGATATAAAAGTATGTATATATTTATATAATTATATATCCATACACACGCGTACACGCACACACACAGGCGAATGTATTTGTCCACATATTGCGTAGAGAAAAATGACACATGAGCACCATGGCAAATCGGAGTATCACGAAGCTTATGCAACTGTGAAAGAAGGCAACTGAGCAAATATTTGATCTCTAATGTTTGGTTTATCCTGGCTCCCGACTCACACAAACACGCATAAACACACACACACACACACACACACCCATACAAACAGTCTGCTAGAAGCCACACACACACACGCATACGGTACAGAAGATAAACAGTCTGCTTGAAGTGACACACACACACACACAAACACGCATAAACGCACAAACACACAACCATACAAACAGTCCGCTAGAAGCCACACACACACGCGCGCGCACATACAGACAAACAGTCCGCTTGAAGCCACACACACACACACACAGAATCTGCCAGACGCTAGAGAATATTGATATTAAAACTGCAAGCTAATGCAATAGCTTTGGCGCATCACTAACTTAGCTGGAATAAAGCTGGAGAATGGTGTATACAGTGCTGGGAAACAGACAGACAGACAGAAACAAGAAACAAGAGAGGGAGAATAAAGAAGAAAAACCTACCAGTGTCGCCCTCTGACAAACGGCATAATTTCTAGGTCAAGTCTGTCCAACAAAACAATACAAAGACAATAGACATAGATACGCGTCATATTATAAATGACAATAAGATACATATCTGAGGATGGATGTCAAGTGTACCAGTATTAAACAGTCGTTCTCAGGATTTCGAGTGGAGGTTAACATGTTCATGACTTCTGACGTGCAAGAGGGTCACTTGCTACACCACAACCGTTACAAAGATTTCAAGATCCAGCAGAGAAGTCATGATAACACGTACGACTTCCTAAATATGAATAAGTGATACAGCAAAAAGACATATGATGCTCATCTGTTCTTCCCTTCCAATCTCTTTTTCCCTTGTGGAACAAAAACCCCCACAACAAATTAACTTTTAAAAATGTGATATGAAACTAAAAAAAACCCAGACTGAACGTGCGAATGCATGGAGATATCAAGTCGAGCATTGAGGTGTAGTTTACAGTAAATCAGTGAGATAACTGTCACATGTCCCTTAAATAGATTATTGCACAAGTGACGCAGATGAAGTATAAGAAGCATACCACACCACAGTAACCACAGGGACAGGCACTTACCATAACTTTTACTTCTACTTCTACTCTCCCATAACACATACTGCATCAATAAACTTTAAAAAAAAAAGTATGAACAAAAGAAGCTGAGATTATGCTCACAAAGATTTGGAATGGAAGACACGCACAAAAAAATCCATTCTGAGGCACCAACTTGATAAAGCTCATGTCTGTAAATAGACTGCACAATGGTATCTTTATCAAGGTACGGTACTACTGTACAGGCTATTAAAGGACAGGTTTTTATTATTAAACGAGGTCAGCAGGTGCGCAATGTGGTCAGCTCACTCTACTCCATACTACAGAGTCATTATTATTCTGTTCCTGCAGATATGGCTATTCGCTACCTCAGAATTACAAAGTTCTTTCTGCTCAATACCAAGTTTTGAGAGTTTTTGAGTTTCACAATATGTCAAGCTTTTTCGAAGGCAATTCTCAGAATATCCCTTGATAATGACTCTGAATATTCTTAAGATTTTGATAGAGCAGATAGAGCATTTGCTTTCTGACCTCATGGTCTTAGTAACTCAAAATGCCCAAAAATGTCGGATAGGACTTTGAAATTCTGTGGTAGCGTACTGTTTAGCTGACACTGACATGCAGTAGACTCCAGCTCAGCGACTGTTCCTACCACCAAGTTCTATCACAAGTATAGGAGCTTTATGCCCAGAGCAGACAAGGTAAGAGACTTTGTTCGTTTGTTTGAGTTAAGAATGAGATGCACATCAACAGATAGGTGAATATAATATAAGGGACCTGATGGAAAGACAGAAGAAATAGTTCAATGAACAAGAGAAAATATACAGACGTCAAGATGTAGTTTATGAGGAGTCATCTTGATGATGACCATATTTCACCACAGATAGGTGGGTTGTGTTTAAGTTTGAATAACAAGATAATAGTCATTAAGCGTCGAGAAAAGTTAAGAAAAACAGACAGAAACAAAAATTGGAAAGTAAAGAGGTAGGACCGACCAGTAGCGCCCTCCAACCATCCATTGAGTTGGGCTGTGGTGTATAGAAAGTCCATAAAATTACAAGGATTAAACTTGAATATAAAGGAAAACAGTCACAGTAAAAAGAAAGGAAAGGAGTAAGCCAAGGCAGAGGACCAGACAGACAACTGTAAACAGCAACAATACTTTCGAATAATGACTTAAGTATACAGACGAAAATACTTCATTATGTGTACAGAAATAACCACATTCTTATAGGATTATGACCGTGGTAACAGCAATAAAAAATTCATCATTTATGGTGAACATTGAGGAGAATGCCAATATTGGGACTCACAGGGTGATTTTTAAAAAAGCCCCACGTCTTTAACACACATACACACAGGCAAACACATTCATAGACACATAAATAAACTGGTGCTCAAGTATACTCGACATCTAACTTACAAATACACACATGCATTCAAATAGAAGCCAACACATACCACACACACTCACACAGAGTATAAAGGTAAACAGACACGCTCGCTCACTCACTCACTCACAGACACACAAATACACTGGCTCTCAGGCACAAAGTCTTTAACATCTACACCAACAAACCTCCCAAAAGTTAATACCCAACAAAAGATTGAGCCAGTAAGCCAGACACTCTAAACATCATCTACGGAATGTTGCGAGAAGCATGAGAGATCAGCTCAGACACTAAAACACAAGCCAAGCGGGCAGCTATATATGCACATCTAAATCCATCAATCGTCTTCCCACTTGGACGGAATAAACTTCCTACATCTTGTCATTTTTGTCACCACATCCCTTGCAGGAAAAACCCCAAAAAAACTTGGATCAGTAGAAATGATTAACAAAACCTTGGGAAAAAATGGTATAAAGTTTCTGCACGTGAGGCAAAGGGTATTAAACTTTTTGCTTGGAGAAATGGCAGAGCACATCATCTATAAAATTCAGCTCACTGTAGGTTGCTGAATCTCCGCAGAGTAGTACGGTATTAGTACAAGAACCCATGAGACCCTCAGAACTACCACGAGTAGCACACAGCAGACTCAGTAAGCACATAGCTTGTAGGAGACTCCAGCCATTTATCTCTGCTCGCAGACGACATGCAGTGACAATACGCTACTTCACAATTTTCGCGAGGAGGACATTTTCGCGGTCAAGGAAAAGGTGAACATTTCTTCTTCACAAAGAAACTCTTTCAAAGTAATTGACTACCCCTGAGAGTTAGCTCTTTGATCACAATCAATGTATTAAACTCCCATAAATACAAAAAAGACCATACACGAGTTTGGCTGTGTTTCAACACTGATTGTCAGGGCCAACCCAGGTAGTGTGAGATGGACCCTAGCAGAAAGACGGAGATATCCAATAAAATGTCATTCCCCAATGAGGAAATCAAACTCATGTCTTTCATGCCCAATTCAAAGAGTGCAACTATTGTAAGCCAACCACACATGTGCGCTGAGATCTAGAGGAGAATACATAAAAAGAGCGAAAACTGAACGTTTCAATCACAACAATAACGATAAAAGAAGGACATGGCATATCAAACATAATAAATTAGTCACAAAATGTTTAACTTAATTAAGAATATTGAGTTCCAATACACGTTAACAAAAATCCATGACATTTTAAACATGATTTAACTCTCTATCTCTGGCAAGCCACTCCCAGCAGTTCGTTTTCGGAACCGTTGTGCCGGTGAGCTGCATGGCAGCGGCTCGGGTACATTACTTTACGATGACTTCGACATCAAATCACTTTTCGGCAATTGCCGAAAGCAGGTTTCTTTTACTGAAAGTTTCATAGAACTATCAAAATAGGTTTGCCTGTTTCGATTTAATTATCCATTTAATGACATTTTGGTCATTTTTAGATTAAGTACCAAAAAAGGGCCACAGTGTAGTGGCCCCCTCAGAGATAAAGAGTTAAATCATCAATAAACAAAATTGAAAACAAACCCATTACATTTTCAAACATGATTTAAAATATCAATCTAAAAAAATGTCAACAAATCCATAACATTTTCAAACACGATTTGAAATATCAGTCAACAAAAATTGAAACAAAATCACTTTTCCAGTATTAATTAAGACAACAAATCAACAAAGAATACTCACCAACCAGAAAACGCAACAGGGACAGACCTAGGGAACATGATTTGAATACGTGCGTATGCTGAGAGAGCCCTCAATTTTTCCTAGCTTTGAGCAATGGGGTTCAGCGAGTGCATATAGGAATGTTTCAATTTGTGTATGTGGTCATGGCTGGGGGAGGGGGAGAGCAATGGGGTGGGATTAGGGTGAGCGGTGGTAGTGGGTGAGTAGAGAAAGGTTTGGGAAGGCATGGGAGGCGTTGTCTTACTTTGATACCTCTCTTCACCAAATCCAAAAGACTTTATCCACCAGGAATGCTACAGAACATAATACTAACAACTCACTGCCACTTGACAGCACTTTACCATGTGATATTTTTGTAAATATGTAAATCTAAGAAAAATCTGAGACATACATGCTGAACACTCTAGGAAGCTCCAGTAGACTGCTTAAAATGACTTCTTGATGAAGCTGCAGGAACAAAGCTACGTTTATATTTCCAGACCACAATGGAGAGAAGGTAGGAATCGGACAAGATACTTTCATGGTACAATCAGCATTATTTTTTAAAACGTGTGTTCCCTCCACATTCCTATACTCAAAAGTTCTCTGTAAGTACATGGACCCTTCAGAACTCAATGAAACCCATGTCCTTGGGCAACAAGATAATCTATTAAAGTGATCACCGACCCGAGGTACGAGAGGCAAAAAAGATCAAAGTTCACACTAGCTACAAAGTCATGGTTCACACTAAGTACAAAGTGGAGGAATCCAGACCACATGTAACAGCAATAACGTAATAAGTCATGGATGAAAGTGGACAGAAAAGCAGTAAAGATATTAAATCATATAACATTTTAACAGAATATTTCTCACAATTGTAAAATTTAAAAAAAAAATTGAAAGACATTTCTATCGGCTGTCATAATATTTCTTGAGTTATGGTGAAATCTCAAAGCTTATTTGATGTAATCCACAAATTATATCTCCCTGTTTAGGATAAACAAAACCTAAAACCCAACTCTGCTCCACATCCTTAACGAATTTCACTCTCTGATATCCCAATTTTTAAAAAACCTTTAAAAGAACAATTACGTGTGAAAAAGATATTTAAGTCTATGAGTAACAAGTACAAGTAATACACTCAACACGTGTATGCATCATAAAAATTCGTGCACGCAATGGATGCAGAAATGTATGTGCTTACTGTGTCTAAGTAAGTATACAAATAGAGAACTAACTAACATGTACATATGTTGAAGAGGGCACATGAAAATAATGCCGGAACATAATGAATACCCTCTTCCAAACACTTCAAACTCTTACGTGTGCAAGTGAAGTCACCCGTATGAGCATTAAAATATCCACATCGACCTAAACTATATAAATCTGTCAAGTGAAAGATGGCCATGTGTGACAGCTAAACAATTTTTTTATTCCAAAGTGGTATCACGGATGACTATGCGCTATGCCACATCAAGATGTAATCTTGTCCTTGATATGAAAGAAATGATCAAAACCTCTTTAATTCATTAATCATTAAATAATTAATGCAAAGAAATCATATTAGATGCTTTCCTATCAACAACATTTGGATTTGCTCCGTCAAACACCCACTTCATTATGAGCAAATTCTGCATTTGTTCCTTCATACCCACACATTTACTATAAAAAACTTAAAGATTTCGCCCTTCACACCCACACACTTCTCTGTTAGCAACATTGAGAATAGCCCCTTCACACCCTCAAACTTCCACCTGAGCAACATTTGGATTTCCCCTTCACACCCACACGCCTCTCTATAAGCAACTTTTAGAATTGCCCCTTCACAACAACACATTTCCCAATGAGCTGAACCCACAGACAAAGCCTGACCACAGTCCCTTCCTGACACCACTAGCCCCGAAAGTGCAGCAATATCACAGCCAAGTTGGCCAGGAAGACGACGGTGAGGATCACAAACAGGAAAGGAGGGGAGAGCGCTCCCAGCGCGCACCGTCATACCGTCTCCACAAACTCACGTCGCGACCACGAGGAGAAATTGTTGCCGCTTGCTGGCGTGGTGGAGGAGGGAGATGGGGAGGCCGAGTTCTCAGGGGAGGAATCCGAACCGCTGGACGTACCCTTACGTCGCCACTTGCGGTTTGACCACCTCCTGCTCAGATTTTCAATCTGAAATATTGATGACGAGATGATGTCAATTTATTGCTGAAGGGTGAAAAGTTGACAAATAGTGTCAATTTATTGTTGACTGATGAAATCTTAAGCCCTTCTTTAAAAAAAATACCAAAAAATATTTCAAGATGAAGGGTAACGTTACTGGAAAGAAAGAAAATATAATACAGAACTTACTAACGACAAAAGATTAGAAGTCTCAGATTAGGCAGAAGAACAGGAGCTCAAGACCTCTGGAGTTACACGTCTGGGAGTATTTATATTTAGAAAAGCTGAAACAAACTCCATGAGAAAAGACATTAACTTTCAATTATTATATACTATACCTGAACCTATCAACATGGGTGGTGGCACAGTAAAATCCATCACAAGTCGATTAATATAAGAATAAGCCAATTAACGATTTTCTCAAGCAAAACATCGCAACAGGTGACACAAAACCCTTCAACAAGACGATGGTAAAAAAAAAAGTAATAATGCTCAACAAATAAAAAATAAATATTGATTCCAGGGCTTGTTTTGAAGAATCTCCACTGACAGTGCACGTCATCACATGTATCACATGTGTATGAAAGGTGTCATCACATGTGTATTATAGGTGTCATCACATGTATCACATGTGTATTATAGGTGTCATCACATGTATCACATGTGTATTATAGGTGTCATCACATGTATCACATGTGTATTATAGGTGTCATCACATGTATCACATGTGTATTATATGTGTGTCATCACATGTGTATTATATGTGTGTCATTACATGTGTATTATACGTGTGTCATTACATGTGTATTACATATATATGTGTGTCATCACATGTGTGTACCTTGTCTCCAAGAAAAGAAAAAACTGTCAAGGTGACCAGCAGTCCCAGGGCTACATGAGTCCAGAACCTCAGTTTGTCTCTGTATGCCCGCCTGCGGGAAGGGGAAAAAACAAAAACCCATTAAAAAAAAACCCCAACTAAACAAACAAACTCATTTATAAACTCGTACCAATTTTGATGTAAGGCTAACATGACTTCATAAAAAACTCCCTCGACTGGAGAGCATGTTCTAGTTTACCATATCCGTCTCTGTGGGGACATACAGTACTAATTGGTCGCTTTTAAGGACAAGCAGGCCAACCCAGATTTCTGGGGTTTCCAGAAATCTTGACCTCCACCAAAAGTGGGCATTGCCCAACCTATAGGAGCAGTTTGGTTACATTGGTATGTACACTTGTTTGGCTATAGAGAAAACTCTCCTTGTCTTTTGAAGAAACTGAACAAGGGGCAAAAAACTTTACCTGCGATTTTCTCAAAAGAGCATTTTCCGGGATAGCCCCCTTGAGCTTAAAAGTGACCACATGTATTATGACGCAGTGGAATCCGGCGCTTGTCAGTTTTTGACCATGTGGAGTTATGGCTATCATCTAAAAGCTTTTTATTTGCCTTTCTTTAAATAAAAAAAATACTCGTCTATCATGAATAGAATTCGACATATTTTCAATTGAACGAGGAAGGGTCGCCTGGTTTCAGTTGTAAAATAAGCGAAAAAATGGCTGCCAAAGTGTGGTAACTTCAATAGTTTGAGAGTACTTTAAAACACGAAAATTTCATATTGTGTGCCTTTAGTCAATGTTTTTTTAGTACAATTCACATGGAAATGTGTTTCTAAATGACATAAAAGGTATTGAGCCAAAAAAAAAAAAATTCGATAAAATTGCCAAACTGATGGAAAAATGTCTGTTTCTTCCATTTCACTATTTTGATGAGCACCTGATTTCACCACGATGCCTCACATACAACGTTTGGCTTGGCAATAGTCACACATGCTGGTTTTGTTAAAAAAGTGAGGAACGGAAACTTGGAAGCCTAAAACTAAGGGAATTCCAGACTGTACAAGTAACCGTACCATTCTCGCAGGTCGTCCATGTGAAGGAATCGGTTGCGATAATCCCGAGGAAGCTCAAACTGTGACTGCAAGGGGAGAAGAGACTCGTAAAAGTCCTGTAGGATGGCCTTCACCTTGGAGAAAAATAGGAAATCACAATGTCACAAGTTGGGGAGAAAAAAAATGAAAGCTTGCAAGAACATAAACACACATGCATGATACACACAAATTATTAGCATAGACAAACCTGTATTCAAAGAAACACTCATAAACAAATATGCACACAAATATACATACACACACAAACATACATCCTCACAAAAACACACATGTTCAAAAACCAAGAACAAAGAGGGCAAACAGCCATCACAACAAAAATCAACTAAACTGGGGGCTCCAGTGGCTAAGTGAGTAGTGAGTTTAGACTCAAGAAATGTCAGGCAAGTGTCGGTGACACGGGGATCAGATGGGTGGTCACTGGGGTGTGTCTTGAGCAAGACACAACAACCCTAGCTCAAGATACAGGGCGCTGCACAGTGGCGACCGACAATGGCATGGTTGTAAATTGTTCTGTATTTGTGTAATATTGTGTACTTATTTATATATTTGATCATTTATTTACTTATGTACGTATTTATAATTATGTATATATGTATGTATATATATGTTTGCCATTGTAAACCAAAGTGCCCTTCTGGGACACAAAAAAAAAAGGGTAATTTATTTTTATTTATTATCATTATCATAGAAAAATACACTCTCGTGGCCTAGAGGTTAAGGTGTTGGCCTCTCATTCAAAGGTCCCGGGTTCGAATCCGGGCAGCGACCGAAAAATTTTCTTCTCTAAAATTGTCCCCTTTCACCTCCTTTCCTGCTCTCTAGCAATGTTCTGTTGTCCGCTTTCAATTCCACTTTCTGCCCCCACCCCCTCACCTCCTTTGCCACCTCCTCTGGGCTCCTGACTCTTTCTGCAGCCTTTCTACTGCTACTCCTTGGCTCCTCCTTACTGCTGTCTTTCTGCCACACCCCTGATCTTCTGGTAGGAAAGATCTAAACCTAGCCTTCTCGGACAAGGGCGAAAAATCTCGGAGGGCTCGTGTGCAAGTTGCGCACGTTAAAGATCCCTTGGTGGTCTAAAATCGATAAGAGTAGGCTTCGGCCGCCACCCGGGCAAAATTCAAAATTTCCTACCAACTGAAAATATTAGGTGTGTCCCGCGCGCTCATATGACCTATGCAGTTGCGAGCGCCGTAAAACACTTTACAAAAACAAAAAACAAAAAACACTCCTGTTTCCCGCCTCCAACAGGTCAGTCTCCAACATGGTATAATCGACAGTGGCAACAACTTACTGTTTTGGCTTCCTCCTTCGAGTGCTCAATGTTGTCGTTCAAACAAATGAATTTCCTGGAAGAACAACAGATTTTTTTACTTACTTATCTTCCAAAACCCCCCCCCCCCCACACAAAAGCCCAGTCTACAGTACAGAACATGGCACAGAGACGACCAGCACTGCTGTGTTTGTAAAAACTGTCTTCATCGATCTAATACTGAGTGCTATGTGACGTTAATGCACTCTCGGAATCATTTGAGAGGCATCGTGGTGAAACCAGGCGCTCGTTAAAATATTGAAATAGAAGAAATTGGCACTTTTCCACCTGTGTGGCAATTTCTTTTAAATTTTGGGTTTTTGGCTCAACGCCTTTTTTGTCCATATAAAAACCCATTTCCATGTGAATTTGACTCAAAAACGTTGATTAAAGGCAAAAAATATGTAATTTTTCAGTTTTCAAGGACTCTCAAGCTATTGAAATTACCTAACTTTGGCGGCCATTTTCTCAGTAATTTTACCACTGAAACCAAGTGATCCCACGCCCTCCAATTGCAAATATCTCGACTTCTATTCAAGTTACACAGGTATTTTTTAAATTGAAAGCAAAGCCAATGAATAAGCTTTTAGATAATACCAATAACTCCACATACCCAAAATTTGATGAGCGCCTGATTCCACCACACCGTGACACATTTTTATATATGCATTGTACATGTTTTTGTTCCACAAATTTCACTACAAGATCAATAAAAAGTGGTATCTTACATTCTCATTTCATTTATTTTATTTCAGTCCTGAAAAGAAATATAAAATAACTTCAAGTGACATTTAATCAGAATTTGAGTTAAATGAGAGCATCACTGTATTTCAAACATCTTGTTTTAGCAGAATTTCATACATGCTGTACCTCAGAAGTAACAGTTAAAAAGAAGCCAGTATACAGCGGTATACTCACTTTGGATGTTTGCGAATATCGTCCAGTTGTCCTACCACATGGGAGACATTAGTATGGATCATCTTGAAGGCGATGTCCCCATCATCCACTGTTGTCGTTCTGAAACAGAAAAATGTTTGAGGTAAAGGGATCGTGCCACTAAACACCAAATAAATATTTTGAAAAATTTTTAAAAATAAAGTATAGCTATCCCAATTCAAACGTTCTTGACCCTGAGTAAAGATTCAGGGCCACTGTGGGGGGCACAGCGGGGTTACAACTATGTCTTTCAGAAACGGGAAACAGCCAGCTTGGATGTGCAAAGGCATAGGAGTGGGGTTGGTGTATTATACTTTACTTTTACCTAAAAACTGCCAATCTTTTTTTAACCACACTATAAGTTCCAATGTTAATTTACAAGTAACATCAAACATAGGTCGGATTGTAACTTGGACCAATGTGCATATCTATGAGGTTTACTATAGAGCCCACAAGAGCAAAAATCATAAATTGAAGAGATTTCACGTAGACCAGTCGAGGTGGAGAAAACTATCAGCTAGACTGCTGGCTTGTAGTCAACACTTTACTATTACATCACAGACACGGGTTATCCCTACTAAGAAGAAGCCAAAAGCAGTCCTCATTTCAAACTAACAGAGACACTCGGAATATCCCTGGCCGTAATTCCCCACTTACTTGTATTTTGACACAGGCTTGAACTTTTCTTTGACAAGGTCGACCATATCTGAACAATTGACAAAGAGGAACCTGGTCACTTGCGGCTGGGGAAGAGATTGAAAAAAACACAATTAAACAAATTTGTGACCAGCTATCTATCAGTTGGGTGATCAGTCAGGACCATCATTGCTGTCCACGTCTGTTAAAAATGTTATATTGATTGGCAAAATCTCCTTAATTTTTGTATGATCAAACATCTGCCTAAAAAAAGAACAAAGAGAGGTTTATTTGAACTCAATGAGCATTTGGACAAAGTAATTTAAGTTTTTTGAAAGTTGGAAAAGTTTGACCAAAGTTAAGCTTCAAAGTGACCAGATTCTAACTGATTCTAAAGGGAGTTCGTCCTTGTATACATACGTACATAATTATGGGTTCAAATATTCCTGCACGTCTTTGTCTCAAGTGTAACGTGCATGTGTATGCTCATCAACAGAGGTACACAGTATATATTTTGGAATGTATGTGAATGTATATTTGTGGGTCTTAGACATACTTGTTATATCACTGTTGAATTGGGGTGGGTGGGTGGGGGTCAGGGAAGAGTTACAAAAGAAGAATTGTGAGGTGTGCTAACAAAATAAGTTACTTCTCGCAGTCCACAAATGGAGATATTGGGCCCAAAATAGCCACTAGGGTCAAATTTGTAGATTTTCTATTGATGCCATATTTTTAAAGTATAACATACCTTTTATTTCATACTAATAAATTGCAAAAACTTCACCCTATAAGTGTGATGTATCTGTTTCCTTAAGGCCTGAATCCGAGAAGTAATTCATTTTATCAGCACGCTTCACAATTTGTCTCACCATGGACTTATCGTAGTAGATCTCTCTCATGTCCTCAGACAGACCGGTCAGTGAAGGGTCATCTCCCAGCATATTCGAGCAGTTGATGAACTTGCTCTCCAGCCCAGCCAGAGTCTGAGAAATGACAACAAAAGACAAAGTTACCTCAAGGAGGTGGCATATTTTATCTGTGTCAATTTATTTTTGCAAGAGTTTTAAGGCACTTGTAACACAAATCTGCTCTTACTGCCACCTGTCCTAATAGCCACTTCCCACCATACACTTTTTCTATGTTGTAAAAATACTGTACAAGTGTTAGAAAAATGAAACAGTTTTTTCCCTCTCCTGATCCTGAAAAATTTTGTTTTCCGGACTTAAGACATTTCAACAGTTTGCTGATGAATTAATTTTTTTTAAAGAAAAGAAAGGATATTAACATGATATTAAATGATAATGGCTGTTTAGCATATGGAACAAGCAACATAATACAAACAGAAAAAAAACCCAGAGGGAAAGAAAAGAAGCAGGATCTACTAGAGATGCCTCCAACCAACCTCTCAAAGCAGACTGTAAATATCTTATGAACCTCTTTCAATTTATAACAGGTGTAGTTAATAGACAAGTAATGAAAAAAACAACAACCACAAAACAAATTACCTCCAAATACAAGGGAAGGTCATACATTTTAGCCGCAAATGTTCGGATTTCTCGATCGGACAGGATCCTATGAGAAAAGAACGGGAAAACAGTCAATGGACTTAAGCAAAACAAGTGACATTTTTATATTAGATCCACTGTAAAAGTATAACCAATCAAATTTACTTTTAATGGAAAAAACCCAACAAGCAGAGTGACAGAATAAGAGAAAGAAATAACCATGTCAGAGACAAAGAGAAAGTGAGAGATAGAGATAAGGAAAGAAAGATAACAAGAAGAGAAAGACACGGAGAGATAAAATGAAAGAGAGAGACAGATACAGAGAGAAAGAAGAATAAACGAATGAATTAAGAGATACGGAGGGATAGAGGGATCATTTACCCTGAGTTCTCATAGAAAGAAACACGGACAGACAGAGAGAAAAAGAGAGACATAGATTAAGAGAAAAAGATGAATAAACAGATACAGTGACAGGGAGGGAAAGACAAAGATAAATAATTTACACGAGTTATCCGAGAAAGGAACATGAAGAGACAGAGGGAAATATGGAAAAAGATAGACACAGTGACAGAACATTTACCCAGAGTCATTGAGGAAAGAAACCCAGAGAGACAGGGAGAAAGAGATATTGAAAAAGAGACAAACAGAGACAAATCATCATTTACCCTGAGTTGTAAGAAAGAAACTCAGAGAGACAGGGAGATAAAGAGAAATACAGAAAAAGAGAGACAGAGTGACAGAGCATTTGCCCACAGTCATTGAGGAAAGAAACTCAGAGAGACAGGGAGAAAGAAACAAACATAGACAGATCAGTTACCCTGAGGTATCGGACAAAGAAAAATGGAGAGACAGAGAGAAAGCGAGAGATACAGAAAAAGAGAAAAACTGACACAATTTATTTTAGAAACATAGAGAGACAGGGAGAAAGAGGGATTGAAAAAGAGTTGTTGGAAACAAACTCAGAGAGACGGGGGAAAAAGAGAGATATAGAAAAAAAGACACAACAGAGACAGAACATTTACCCACAGTTACTGGAGAATGAAACTCAGAGAGACGGAGAGAAGGAAGGAAATATAGAAAAAGAGACAAACAGAGACAAATCATTATTTACCCTGAATTGTTAGAATGAAACTCAGAGAGACAGAGAGAAGGAAGGAAATGTAGAAAAAGAGACAAATAGAGACAGATAGCAGAGACAGGGAGTTTACCCTGAGTGGTCCGTGTCCATCTGCTCAAAGACGTCTTCCACAGCCACTGGCTCTGTCACTCCCATCAGGTAGTAGTAGTAGGCGAAGGCGAACTGCATGTCGGTGGAGCTCCGGATCTTGTGGGAGGATGTCGTGTCCCACTCAACCGGGAATCTGAACACAAAGATCAAAAGTTTGCTTTTGTTCTTGATAGGGTTGTTTTTTTTTTGGTAAGTGTTTTACAGCGCTCGCAACTGCATTAGGTCATATGAGTGCACAGGACACATTAAACTTTTTCAGTCGGTAGGAAATTTTTAATTTTGCCAGGGCGGCAGTGAAGCCTACTCTTATAGATTTTTGACCACCAAGGGATCTTTAAATGTGCGCAACTTGCACACGGGCCCTATGAGATTTTTCACCCTTGTCCGAGAAGGCTAGGAGTAGATCTTTCCTACCAGAAGATCAGGGGTGTGGATGAAAGACAGAGGTAAGAAGGAGTCGAGGAGTAGCAGTAGAAAGGCTGCAGAAAGAGATAGGGTTTTTGATGTCCTACTAAACACAGAAAAGGTTATTTCAAAGATGAGCATTCAACCTTCTCTATATTTTTGAGTTCCACTCCATCAGGACTCTGAACACACACCAAAAGTTTGCTTTTTGGTGCTGTTAGGTACTCCATCCCGTTAACTGGTTTCTCTAACATTTTTTAAAAGAAAAAAATCCCCCCCCTCTGATTTAAATCATGAGAGTAAACACAAAAGGTTAGCCCACAGTACTTTTATATTATCTATGGTGCACATTGATTAGCAATGACCACGAAAAACCTTTTTTTGCCAGAAAGTGTTTGCAAATATGTGCATTTTGTAGCTTTATCTTCACCGAGCATGGAACTTTTTGAATTTTTGAAATCCATCAATTAACAAAAAAGTTACGGATTTTTTAATCAATTAATTTCTGGTACACTTTTATATAATTAAAGACCCCCAAAATATGGGACGTTCTTTGGTGAGTTTTGAGACAATATTCGTCATAACTCGCTCATTTTTCAGAGTATTTAAAAGAAACTTGGCAACCCAGTACATTTTCTAGTGCAGAATCTAGTCCTGCTTTCAGATTTTTCATAGCTATCCTATTTTTTGAGTTATGAAGACGTTTATAGGTAAAAATGTGGCGGTTTTTGGTGCGTTTTGAGACAATATTTGTCATAGCTCGCCTATTTCTTGGAATATGTAAATGAAACTTGGCAGTCTAGTACATTTTTTAATGCAGAACCTAGTCATGCAGTCAGATTTTTAATATCTGTCATACTTTTTGAGTTGTAAAGACATTAACAGGTAAAAAAAGTGGCGTTCTTTACAGATTTACAAAGATTATCAGTCATATGTTCTCCCAAAGTCATGATATTTGAATGAAACTTGGCAACATAAAAGGTTCCTCCTTGCCAAGCAATGCTCTGGATCAATTTGTCACAAAAATGTAAGTAGAGAGCTGGATTTATTAGTCTAATAAATCAAGTTCTGTACTAGTAAAAGCATGCTTACTTTGTTATAGAAAATAAGATCGTCTCTGTGTATATCCATTGTTGGACAGTGTCCTGTTGTGTGGTAGATTAAGATGCGTTCAGATAATATAGTTTACAAGTCATGGGAATATTTCGCATGTGTAGGCTACAACTCATACAATAAATGTAACATATTTACCCCCCCCTCTCTCTCTCTCACGCGCGCACAAACATACACACACGCACATGCACGCGCTCGCACTCACGCACGCGCGCGTGAACGATAACAATGTATAAACGGGACTATCTTCCCAGACTGAACTAAATAAGTACCATACTCTTTAATAACAATCTTAATGCCTCACTTTTCCAAACAGGGCGCACAGGACGAGTCCAAGTGTGTGCTTTCCCAAGAGGGGGGAATAGGCTTTCATAACGCAAACACAATGCCATACCACTTCTCAAGATGTTTGCTTTTCTATTTTTATTCTTCTGTCATGCAATCAAGCAAATAAAAATGACTACATCTATTGTATTGTGACTAAAATGCAACACAAACGCAAGTTATCAGGGCCCCCGTTTAGTTTTCATGTATCCTTCCCCCCCTTTCCGGTTCACATAAGCGGGGCCTCGTTTGTAGCGCCCGAGGCGACCGATGGCTGATGACGTCACTCAGTGGAAATTTCCCAGCCGCAAATCGTTCGCAAATGGCAATGCCGCTTTTTCCCTTAGTTACTCCCACATTTTTAAAGATTACGCCAAAACCGCTAAACACAGAAGCTTGAAATTTTAAAGGGAATAAAGAAAAATGGTGAACAACGTATCAGTCAGTTTGACAAATCACAGCTCCGAAAAATCTTCAAAGCGCACCACATCAGCCACTTTCGCAAACGTTTTCGACTGCTTCTAGGATGGGTACAATGTTGTCAAACTGCATACTACTACATTGACCTCTTTTCTGATTGGCTGCCAAGTTTAATTCATATCCATTCACGAGAAGCGGCGTGAGAGCGAGTTGAAGACAACAACCTTTGCGTTCGTGCGTCCCACGAAACACCCCCGCTGCGGGGGTAAAAAATCGGCAGAACAAAACACGCTCGGTGGGCATTGCTACATTGATCCTGATTTCCATTGAGGACCCACAGATAGACTGCAATGGTAACACCCATGAAAAAAGAGAGCATAGCTGTTCTTTTTTATTTTGCCTATACTACAAGAAGCATCCCTTTCTACAAACAGCAACCATTTATTTCCACCACTCACTATTATCTCACTCTGAGCTTCAAATGAACTAGAAAAAAAAATACTGTCCAATTAGTCAACCCACCTAGCCTGTAGTTCAAACATAATGTTTTTATCAATCATGTGCGGCATGTGGCCAGGTACTTTTCGGGAGGCAAAGCCAAACTTTTTGTTGTAGATGCGGTTGACGTGGCGCAGAGAGTCGCCAAAGGTGTCCAGGAGTTGTCTGCTTTGCCAGCCCTCCACCACGTAGGCATTGGCTCTAAGCCCTTTCTCCGCAGAACTCTGTGGAAACCACGAACATTTGAACATTACGTCTTTTATACTAAAACATACTGACTTTTTGTTTGTTTTAGTAGATGTTTTATGGAGCTCGCAACTGCATAAGGTCATATGAGTGTCAAGGGGAGGATGTCAACAGAGAAGTCCTTACAGGGAATAAGACTTACTCTGCTCACCTCTCTAGCTTCAACAGCAAAAGTCTGCTTTGACTATCAAGGCACCTCGGAAATAGCGGGTCACAAGAGAGAGACAAACATACAAAAGAAGTAGAGGAAAAATGACGATAGTAAGGATAAGGAAAGAAAAAGCAGCAGTTCCCTGTTGCAGTTCAGGCACAGTTATAAGCAAGACATTGATGAATCAGCTCATTTACAATTGCAATTCTACTGTGCATATGAACATGGTTAATGTCCGCCCTTTGGGAATGGCCTAAAGACACTTCAGTCAGTAGCACTGCCCCGGGGGGTAATACTGACTTTAAACTTAAAACATTTTGACTTTACATTTACAACATTATGTTACAATATTACACACTCTACTTTACAACCTTACACTCTTGCCAAAGGAAACCATAGACATCTGAACATTACACCTTTTAAGCTATAGCATTAGGCTACAACCTTTCATCTTTTAAGTTATAACATTACCCTACCACACTAGCTCACTGCCTACCCACCATATTTCCCATTGCTATCTCCTGAGTACCTACAATTTCAATGTGAATTTCAAAAATCACTGACACGAGTGACAAAAATATAGCTGTGGTAAGGACACTATAGAATAACTTCTGAAGACTGAAACTGCAGGATCGGCGGTAAAAGTAAGCAGTTGAAAAAGAACTTTGACCACAGCAGATGTGGCATGGGTAGGCAGAGAAGCCCTTTCACAGGGGCACAACATTAGGGCATTTAAGCAGCACCGTTACGACAAAACATTAACTCAAACCACAAACAAACACGTAAAAGAATAGACACACACAGACAACTTACCTCTGCTGTGTGGTTGCTGGGCGTGTCTTGTCTCTCCCACGGGAATCCTCTGGTCTCGTCCTCAGCACCTTCCACACTGACCAGACGCAGGAACTCCGCATCGCTTAGCTGGAATACAACACACAAAGGGGTTACTGAGCTCAGGTTTTTGAGTTTGAGTGAAGAGAAGCACATCCACACAATAACGGCCTTAAAATACACAGGATTGTTTGTTTGGTTTAGTTAAGAGAAGCACATCGATATAATAGTGACACATTTTGAGCAGGGAAAAAATAAGACAGAGAGACATTCAGAGAAATAAAAATAAGGAAAGAAAAGAAGTAGAATCTACCAGTGGCATCCTCTAACCTCCTAGAAGTGCACAGGAAAAAATAAGACAGATAGACCCCCAAAAAAGTAGGACCTACCACAGAGCAACTGGTTAACAGAGACACACAGACGGAGGCAAAGAGAGAGACAAACAGACACACAGACACTCGTGAACAGCAGTAACACATGGGAGAGAAAAGTAGAAAGGCAAACCAGTCGCGCTCTTCAACCAACCACAGAGTAGGAATAATCAGTTGTGTGTAATACCAAGAACACATTGAAAATAATTAAAAGCCTACCTTCTTTTATTTTGACCCAAAGTGTAAGAGTAAATTTCACAATATTGTGTCAAAGATGTGGACATATCATCTGCATGAAATAAATTGAGGCAAATATTTCAAAGGCAAAGGTGCTAACTGGCTGAAAAAACAACAACTCTCAACTTTTCAGACCCCAAAGGAAACATGTGTGCCGGAACTCAAAATTTAACACTTTGCGGTCATTTGGCGGTGAAAATTATCCGTTCCGGTCATATGGTGCACTTTTGCGCCAGGCCCGAGAAGCCTGGTGCAGTCACTCTCCTGGCTGGGTGACCAGATGGGGTATTTTGTACTGCTGGCTGTGTGACTGCAAAGTGTTAAGGACCATATTGTCTAATACATGTTGAATCAAGACTATCTTTATATAAAGTGCAATATCACATGCAAAATAAGATTATAATAAAAATATAAACAAATGTAGGCAATTTCAAATGTTCAGATTTCTTGATTTATCAGGAAAATTGGCACCTCGGTAAAGGAAAAAAATAGGAATAATGGTGCAAAATATCAAGAGTAGATTGTAAGAACTCAAATGGCCTCACCTCATGCCCAAGCCGACCTTCTCTCATCTTCTCCCTCACTGAGGCTCGGTGATGCTCCTGGCGTGCCAGTTGGTTCGACCAGTAGATCGCAGCCAGAAGTTTCCGGCCCGGTCCTTTCACTGGCCCGCCACCGTTGTCACTGTCTGCTTCTAGACCGGCGTCCGCGAGACTCTCGTCTCCCTCGGGAGGACGCTGCGTCACACGGATGGGCTGCGGCAAAACACTTTTGTTTGCTGGTGGTGGTACCTTGTGATTTGAATCGGACTGTACTTCAGGATTCTGGGCGTTTTGAGGGGGTTGCATCTGTTGTTGTTGTTGTTGTTGCTGCATCATTTGTTGTTTCTGGGGGTCATCCTTACGTACTTCTTGTTGTTGAGGCCTGAGCATTTGTTGTTGTTGTTGTTGTTGTTGCTGTTTTAGAGGTTGTTGTAATTCTTGCTGTTGTATATGTTGTTGTTGATGAAAGGGCTCATTAGGCTGTTGAGGTTGTTGAATCTGCTGTTGCTGCTGCAGGGGCTGATTAAGTTGCTGCTGCTGGTGATCCTGCTGAAGTTGCTGCTGTTGCAACTTTTGTCCTTTAGTTATCAGCTGGAGTAAAGGCTGCTCATCTTTTCCTTCAGCAGGCTTATTGATGACATCATTTGACCCCTTAGGGCCCTCAAGTGCAGCTGTCTCTTTTCTTAACTTTTCCTCAGCAAACTTTGCCTTCAGGGAGTCAAGTTCCGGGCCAAAGTGCTGCAACACGTCCTCCAGCCCGACTCTCATTCCAAGTTCCGTCAGTTCATCTGTAAGAGAGAAGAAGATGATAAAAAGGATCAACATCAAGAGAAAATTGTTACTATAAATGTTTTATGCTCCATTCCCATCTACAGCTTCATCCTTGCCTATCAGGGCCAATCCAGGATATGAAGGAGACAACATCCCATAAGACTGACAAAGACATTTGATTTAAAAATGGAGGAGAATGTAACTGTTAGACCACAGACGCTGGCCTTAACATCACGTTGATAAGAGAGCAAAATGGACATTACCATAACAATCAGATGAAAGAAGTTTTAAGGAAAAAAAAATAAAAAAATAAAATCCAAACTACAAAAACAGCATAGGAAAAAACAACTGGCATTGTTTGTTTTTTTCATTGAAAAGTCGTATATGGAGTGTCATTTCCCCAGGACCAGGCAGGACTATAACTTTGTTATCTCTTTCCAACTCCATCTCTCTCTTTCTTACAGACAACTATTCTTTCTTTCTGATTTTCTACCTCTGCCCCCCCCTCCCCACACACAAACTCTATCTCTCCTTCAGCTTTCTCTTTCCAACTATTGCTCTCCTTCTTTCCTCCCCTGACCTCTCCTCGTCCCTCCCTCCCACATTCTCGATCTCTCTTTGCCTCCATTCCTGGCCCCCTTCAGCACCAGCAGTGCACCCCTGAGGCTGTCCAATATGTCCACATTCTCTCTCTCTCTCACTCTCCCCCTCCCAGTTTCTACCTCTTCCTCTTTCCCTCCAAATCCTCCGACACTCACTCCGTCTCTCTTTACCTCCATTCCCGGCATCCTTCAAGTGCCAGCAATGCATCCCTGCTGCTATTCAGTATGACCACATTCTCTCTCCATTCCCCCTTCCCACATTCTCTCTCTCTCTCACACACACACACTCTCTCTCTCCGCCCCTCGCTCTCTCTCTTTCTCTCCCACCTTTACTCTTCAGACGTGAATTTTGAAGCTATTGCCGTGACGTGTTCCTCCTCCCCCCTTGTTACACCCCCCCCCCCCCCCCCTCACTCACACAAACACTCTCCTCTCTCTCTTTACCTCCATCCCTAGCTTCCTTCAGTGCAAGTAGTGCATCCCTGAGGCTGTCCGACATATTCACATTCTCAAAATGATCCAACAAGTCGGCACCAAGATCTGCAGTATTCACATCGGCCGTTCCCACAAATTGCTGTGACTTTGCAACTGGGCCTCTGAAATCAGGATATAAGAACATTGTGTAATTGTGTAATCCCTAAAAAGAACCCCCCACAAAATAAAAAACATGATCAACTATTTCTACTAATCTAACACTATCCGGCTACTATCACATACAGCAGGCGGTCTTATTTTTCTTTCCCTCTGTTGTGTTTGTCTTACTTTTTACTTTGCATTAAATGACTGTTATACTGCTGAGGCACTGCTCTTTGCTCAAAACGACACACACTATAGACTCTGGTGTTTCTGTTCAGTTTCATTATGATTGCAGTAAAAAAATAATTCAGTGCTGTTGGTCAAACCGACCAGGCGCCTCACTTGTTTTTCTCTCAGGATTTCCTAAATAGTTGTTTCGGCTATGCTATAGCTTCCTCAGCTGAAGTGACCGTTGTCCACTGACCTCACTTTTCCTGGCGCTTGGTGGAAAGCCTCCGCATCCAGCTGATCGTCTGACACGACAGACGACGCATCTGACCCATTTACAGCCGGCTTTTGGTCAGCTCCTGCCTGCTGGTTTTTCTCAGATCTTGGTACTGACGTGTCTACATCGACAGTGAGGTTCAGCTGGACACAGGCAGGAGAAATGAGAATGTTGTGAATGCGGCCTGCGAGTACAGGGAAGGAGGGAGGAAAAGAGGGAAGAAAGGATGGATGGATGGACAGAGATAGGAGAAATGAGATTGTTTTGCATGGTGTGAATTTAGGGAGAGAAGGAAGGAGGGAGAGATGAAATTGACTCTAGGGAGAGAAGGAAGGAGGGAGAGATGAAATTGACTCTGGGGAGAGAAGGAAGGAGGGAGAGATGAAATTAAGTTGACATGTGAGAGAGAGAGAGAGAGAGAGAGAGAGAGAGAGAGAGAGAGAGAGAGAGAGAGAGAGAGAGAGAAAAAGAGAGAGAGAGAGAGAGAGAGAAAGAGAGAGAGAGGGAGGGGGGGGGGACTGAGACCCATTTATATTTCCTTTCACTCGAGACATTTTCATGACAAGAGAGAAGTAAAAATCCTACCTGACTACAGAACCACAAAGAATAACTCATTATTCACCTTCAAGGTAACATTGTCAGCCTTCTGGTACTCGAGGAAGAGCTTTAGCATGGTCGCGTTGTGTTCTTTTTTCATGACGACCGTCAAAACTTGGAACTTGTTGGCCACAGCCGCAGCTCGAAGAATGTCTGAAGACTCATACTTAGCCGAGACCACTTTTCCTTTCTCACCCAACAAGTCCGTGAGGTTGAAATAAGCGCTATGCTCTCCTGGACATGAAACGACAGAAAACAAATTGTCAAGTCATAACAAAATTGCTCAAGTCATTTTTGTTTTGTTTTGAGACAGCTTAAAAAACAGTGCTAAAAACTTAAGTCTACCTTATTAATTGAACTAAAGTGAAAACAGTCTAAATAATTAAATAGATCATTTAGTATTTTATACAATTTATAGTACGTGCTAACCTCCAATTTTTTTTTGGCTGTGGATTCCCAGACTGATCTTGGCAATGGTTTTAGAACAACAAAAAAAGAGAATTGTTTCATCACATTACATAGAACATAACACCATCGATATGCATTGATCATAACATTGTTAGCCAAACTTCCCATGAACCCACCTGCTGGCACAACGTACTGCGTTTTCTCCGCCTGCAGAGTTTGGCCGTACATCAGGTCATAGCGCGACACACCGCAGTCACCCGCATCGTAGCCACAGTCGTAAGTGTTACATGACTGGAGGGAAAGAAAACAATCAGGCACAGGTATTACGATAAAACTAAAGTATAACACCCCCCCCCCCCTGGTGTTCATGTACATCAATGATTATAGCTAGTTGTTTCCTGTCCCTACAACACAAAGCAGCAACCCCACTCTGACCCTGGATCTACACACATTGTCAAGCAAATTCAAAATGAAGCCGGGGTGGAGTGGGGAACAACTTTATTTTTACTGATATTATACTTATGCAGCATGGTCATAAGAGTGTAAGAAGGTTTGCTTGATAGTTTACTTCAGTAAAAAAGAAGCACACCAACACAATTGTACTGCATATCATCCGACGACTCTCCCCCCCCCTCCCCCCCAACCAACTTCCAAAGTTAATCTTGCATACTTTTATTTTACTTTTCCGATCCAGCGGCTATCTGAGTTCTAGCCCACATACACTCCCTAAGCCCCCACCCCCCAGTAGGAAAAATCCCACATACACTATCTAGGCACCCCAGCTCCCTGTTGGAAAAATCCCACATACACGCCCTCAGCACCCCACCTCCCCATCTACTGACCTGATCACAGTACTTGTCAGCCAGCCAGTTGTTGGCACATCCTGTAGCACAGTACGCTGGGGGAGATGAGAAGACCGACAACATGACACACACTGAAGGCACACACTGAAGGGACACACTGTACATACACACATTGGCTACATACACTTACCCTACACATGCACTGACTGAACATAGAGAACAAGCACACTTGACTGAATGCACACACTCACACACACACATAGTCACAGGCACACACGCACCCACCCACACACACACACACACAACAGCTGAACATAGAGAACATGCACACTTGACTGAATGCACGCACACACACACACACACACACACATACACACACACACTCACAGGCACACACGCACGCACGCACACACACACAAAGGCCACACACACACACACAACGGCTGCACACACGGACTGAACACACACATTGACTGAACATACTGACCACACATGCTGAGGTTCCATGCACAAACTGTCTACATTGATAGCACATGCTGACCACACACTTTGACAATTAATAAGAATGAAATAGGTGGCCAGAGGAGTCATTTTGAAGTGAAGGGGGCACAGCTATGAAAAGCCACTTTAACAAAAAAAAAGTTTAAACAATCACAGCAACATGCTTTAAAAAAAAAAAAAGACAGTTTACATTTAATATCATGAGTGCTGTCTAGTGGTGCTGTAAAAAAAATAGATAGACAGAACTTGCAGCATTAAACTGTACTTTACAACTCATAAAAAAACCTCACCGCTATCTATTAGCTAGCCAGAGCATATTTTGTATTACAGCACAATTCTGTCATACTCACAGCTATAATCTCCCATGATTTGACCCTGGTCACCATGGAAACCTGCCCCCAGCTGCACACGCCCACCGGTGCCTGAAGCAAATAGGTCAGTGAGACGCATATGAATAGGGGAATGAGAAATATAGAGAAAAAGAAGTGGGTTTATCAATCCCTATGAAAAATACAAGTGGTGACATTAATATCACTAAGCTGGCCACAGATAGGTCATTTTGTAGAAAGCGTATTTTATAGGAGAGGTTAAAAATTATTAAATAAACTATCAAAGACCACTTCAGCTCAAATTTGGCATAAATGAATAGAAAAACTCCTGAAACAAATTTGATGAGCATCTTTATAGAGGTGGTGTATTTGACCCTGCTTTACAATAGGTTAAAGAATCAGGTCTTATAAAATTTCAGACCTGGCCATTTGTGACCGATGTCTGCAATATGATGGCAGCTATAAAACATTTCTCTCAATGTCATCAAAACAGGATTTAAAAAAATAAAAAACAGTAGATTACTCACTAACAGTTGTTGAAACTCATCAACTGAAAGTTTAAGGGCAATGATCGTAGAGATTACAAGATCATAGATTGTAAAGATAGTCACTGTTTTAAGCCCCCAGGGACGAAATTGAGACCATATACCAAAACATTGCCAGCAATAGGGCTATAGTACAGTTTTGGTTAGTGTGTGTGTGTGTGTGTGTGTGCCTGTGAGAGAGAGAGAGAGAGAGAGAGACAGAGAGACAGAGAGACAGAGAGACAGAGAGACAGAGAGAGTCGAAGGAAGGGTAAGCTCACCCAAGCAGTCGCCCCCGTCCCAGTCACACTCGGAGGAGTTACAGGCCTTGTCACAGTAGCCGTCCCTGATCCAGGTGGAGGGACAACCGTCGTTGCAGTTAGGCACCGGCCACGTCAGGTACAGCTGTGACATATGAAGGGGTCAAGTAAAAAAACAGGTTAGGTCCATTTTTAAAAAAAGGACAGAGTACGAGCCATTGACTTACAAAAGTACCTGTAAAATATCCCTGTGAAATCAGTCAAGTGACAAACAAGATGAGTACAATTTTAGAAATAAATCAGGGCACTAGTCCTTAACTTTCAAAAATATATGTAGAATATCCCTATGAAATCCCTACCAAGTCATTGATAAACCTTACTCTTATCAAAAATCCAATAAAGTTCCCTGCTTGTAAGGGCCAACTCAGGCTGAGAGGGAGGTATGCAATGTCCCAACAGACAGACAGATACACTCGACAAAAATTCTCCCCATATGGGAACTGAACTCATATCTTCTGCATGTGATGGTGAAGTACCTAATCGCCACACCACAGGCGCCGGTGTGAAGAGTGTAAAGAGGAAAGGGCAAACTTTGAAGTAAGAACAAACCTTATGGCCTGTGGAGTGAGAGTAGAAGTCGTCAGGCCACACGGGCTTCCCAAACAAAACGTCGTCGTTGAGATAGAGGAACTTGTCGGAGAGGCCGGGGATGCGGTGGATGTTGGCCTCGATGGCGGGGGAGCTGAAGGTCGGGAGGTGGCTTGCATTGAGGAAAATCTCCTGAGGGATGGATGAATTATTGAGATAAAATGTAAAAACTTGAGAGATCATAGTAACATTAAGGCAATATCCTGTGTAACGATGTGGTGGAATCAGGCGCTCGTCAATTTTTGGGCATAGTGAGTTATTGATATCATTTTATAGACTATCGGTTTGCCTTGTTTTTGGTGAAAGAATTACCCATCTATCTTAAATACAATTGTATAGATATCTGCGATTAAAGGAGGAAGGGGTTGCCTGGTTTCAGAAGTAAAATTACTGAGAAAAAGGCCACCAAAGTTTGGTCACTTTCATAGCTTAAACGTCCTTGGAAACTGCAAATTTACATTTTTTGTGCTTTTAATCAATGTTTTTCCATAAAACCCACACATAAAAGAGTTTTTGAATGGACATACAAGGTGTTGAGCCATAAAACAAAAATTCGAAAAAAATAGTCCAAACTGGACGAAAAATGCAGATTTCTTGGATTTCTTTAGTTTGACAAGCGCCCGATTTCACCACAATGCTTCATATATTATTTATTAACATGAACTTGACCCTGGTGCAGTTATGAACATAGATCTAAGTGAGTTCCTCTGCTGGCCCATATAACTTTTTTGCAGCATTAATGATGTTGGCCACATTTCATGTCTTGAGGCTCTGTGTGTCCTGCACTGCTGGAAGATGTATGTGTTCCACAGTTTGGAATGCTTCTCAACAGTAATATTTTGGTGACGGTACAGTATTACAAGTGACTGTAGTAGCTTGCGACAAGGTTTTCAAAATGCATAGAAATATGTGCAACAATGCGGTGGAATCAGCGCTTGTCTATTTTTGGGCATATGGAGTTATTGGTTTCATCTTAAAGCTTGCTCAGTGATCTTCAAAGCTGGAGTGTCCATGGAAACTGTAAATTTACAATTTTAGTCCCGATAATCAATGTTTTTCGGGAAAATCCACACAGGAATTTGTTTATAAACGGACATAAAAGGTATTGAGCCAAAAAACAAGAATTCAATAAAAATTGCCAAGCAGGAAGAAAAATGCTGTTTTCTTCTATTTTATTATTTTGACGAGCTCCTGGTTTCACCACGATGCCTCACATATGGACACAGACATGGCCAGCCCCTTTGGCTTAATAGGTACGCTGATAATAAGTGAAAACAAAGACAAGCTGCCCTTCAATCTGTGGCTTTCTCTTTTCTTCACAAAATTAAAAAAGGTAAAAAAAAATAACAGACACTTACGTCATGCGTTATGATGGTCACACGAGGGTTGTCCAGGTTTAACCAGTGTGGGATTTGCCCATTGGTCACAATAAAAATGTGCCGCACCCATGGTGCGAACTTTTCAATAGACCGTAGGGAATAGCGTAATTCCTGGGGAATAAAGAAAGCAATTGTTCTGAGAATCTGTTCATGTAAACATTTGAAAATGTGTCGATGAGTAAGTGAGTGTGAACGTGCTTGAGAGTCAATGCCCATGTACACCGGTGTGTGCGTATGAGTGTGTTTGTGTTTGAGTATGAGTGAGAGTTGGGAGTTTGTGAGTACATGTGTTTATGTGAATGCATGTATGTATGCGTTTGTGTGCGCGCTCATGCATATGACAAGTAAGACTGAGCCAGAAAGTGAATGAGCTGGTAAATGTGGTTGAGTGTGTGCAAATATGAATGTGGGCTCAAATGTGCATATATATCATTATTTGTCTTATCAATCTTCATTAAAAAAAAGAGTTTTTAAAATTTACAACATATATTTCATAATCTTACATCTCTTGTTAACGCAGTCACAAAAACTATTTATAATAAACGTAAGAAGATTTTTAAAATGAACAATATAAAAAAAAATCATCGCACAGAAGCCCCTTAAAACTTGGGAGATCATAGGAGAAGAAAGACAGATTAACACTTTGCATGCAGTCACACAGCCAGCAGTACAAAATACCCCATCGGGTCATCCAGCCAGGAGAATGACTGCAACGGACTGCTCGGGCCTGGCACAGCGCCAGGTGACCAGAACAGATAATTTTCACAGTTGACCGCAAAGTTTTAAAGCCACATTAGATTGCGAGAGAGGACAGCACAACAAGTCTAGAAGATTGGACAGCCATACCTCATTGTCCTCGAACCTGTTTGCAGCTACCACATCATCCCCCACAACCTGCAGGAATATCAAACAGAAAGTTGAGTTATAAACTTGGTCTTAAATCTGCAAATCGATGGTGTTCTGCCCTGTCCGTATATCTGGTTTCTTGAAAATTTTTCAAGATTCAAACAAAACTGTTCTGATTTAAATATTGAAAGAAAGCACAAAAATTAGCCGATTGTACTTTTAAACTATTCAAAATTCGTGTTGACTTTTGATCTTTAGTGAGGTTCCACAGATGGACATAGGCAATGGTTTCAAAACAAATTAGAGTTGATCTATTTCTTTGAGTTAACAGACCACATACCATCGACATGTAACAGAGGAAACAAAAAAAAACCTTGCCCAACAGGACATCACAAATTCACTTTGTTGCAAACCATATCATCTTGCAAGAGCAACAGTTAACCTCCAAGATCAGAAAAAGGCAAGTCATCTATTTCCATAAGAGAGGATGTTCTTTTCTTTCTTGAGATAGTGATGGTGTAATGCTAGAATCAGAATGACTAGACAAATGAACAACATGTACTTTTCCCTTTTTACATTTTACTGATTTTTTTTCTGAGTCTAATTCAAAAGAGCCTTCCATGATCACTTACAAATCGGAGGTCCCACACTAACTTGACAGCCGAGAGCCGCAGTTCTTTGCCTTCTATGGTGAAATTCGAATCCTGTCAAGAAACAAGTGAAAAGAAAGAAAACAAAACATTATCATCATGCATGAAATAGAATAAAGGAATTAAAACTTTATCAGTGCGTCACAGAGTACTGAAGACAAAAATTAGAAACAGAAAAGAAAGAAATTAAGAATCCTTTCAAAAGTAAGGATAGGGCTCTCACCTTAACAAGCATATCAAAGTGAGCTTTCTGAGTAGTGTGAAGCAGTGCCACGCCTTTCTCTGCATGCATTTTTACCTGCAATACAACAACAATGATAATATAACATTAATAATAATAATGACAACAACAACATTCGTAGCAATGATGATGATAATAATAATCTACTAATATCTTTTACGACAATTATCAATGTTAAGAGTACTACTTCTAATCTAACAATTACCCAAATAATGATAAAAACATAACAAAAATTATAAAAATAATAATCAATCACATTTACATACTGAATTTCCACTCTGCAAAAAAAAAAAGAAAAAAAAAAGACATAAACGGACACAATTATCAATAGCAAATCTACAAACTGACATGGTCCCTCTCTCTCACCTGCATGGATTTATGAACAGGCCCAGACAAACTTGTAATGTCTCAATAATCTTCTAAAGCTTGTTAACAAGTCACCATCAATACCAGTTCTTTTTTCAATCTGACTCCAAAAGAACCACAGACTTTCTGAGTAACCCTGTTTGAAGTTTCAGTATTTGAAAAGGCATGAAGAGGAAACGAGACAGAAAGAAGAGAAAGTAAAAGAGGATGGGCTGGGAGAGGAGAAAAAGGAAAGGTGAGAGGAGGAAGTGACAAATGATGACAGAGGAGAAGGAAACGAGGGAAACTTTCAGAACTTTCTCCACCACAAACAAAGCCTTTCACTGACCGTGATGTCAGAGGAACTCTTGTCCGTCACATTGAGCCGCACTAGGACAGCTGCCAGGATGGACGTCTCATCGTACTGGCTCGGGTAGCCAGATATCATGACTGTCTCCGGCATAATAAGGCCGTGCGGTAAAGTTGTGTCGCTCGTCTGCAGATAAACCACAACAAATCTTTGTTTTTGTGTCTTGAAAACTTTCTGCTTTTTCCCCCACAATCTCTCTGCCATTTCAGTTAGGCGGTTTCACTTTTTTTCAGTAACTAAAACATGTTACTATGGCAGTTTAGTTTTAGTAAGAGTTTTACAGCACTTGCAACACAATAAGGTCATATAAGTGCCGAAGATTAGATGTGTTATATGAGAGTAACAAACATAAAAAAGAAGGAAGAGAGATCAGGACGATAGATGTTTGATAGGAAAGAAGGAGCAAACCACACCAGAGCACCCGCCAACCACCCACTTACCATGACAATTTGTTTATTTATTAGAGTAAAGGGAAGAACATGAACACAAAAAAGTCATTTAGTTCTGGGAAAAAGTAAGATGGACAGAAGTGGACAACAGAGGGAAAGTCCAAAATGTAGGACGTACCTGTGGCATCCTCAAACCACACATTAAAATTCTTTGTTATTGTTAAAAACTCCCCCCCCCCCCCTCCGGATCTCACTGTGGTTTTGGTCAGCTGCTCTCATTTTTTCCCTCCACCATGAGTCTGTTATCACATCCATGTACCTCTCATAGACCCAGCAAACAAGATAAAGGAGAGAAAAAAGTACAAGGAATTAAGTAAAACCAGTCCAAGATGATCACATACTGAAATGGGACAAAAGTGATCATCTTAGACAGATAGTCCTCTTGAGCACAACATCATTATAATACTGAGAAAAAAAAACTATCAAGGGAGAAAGTAGGTTTAGTTTAAGTAGAGGTTTTACGGCGCTCGCAACTGCATAAGGTCATATGAGCGACAGAAGATCAGAGGTGTTACAAGAGAGTAACAAACATAAAAAAGAAGAGGGGAGATAAGGATGATAGATGTTTGATGGGAAAGAAGAAGCAAACCACACCAGAGCACCCCCCAACCACCCACAGAAAGTAGGAAGTGGCCATTTGTTCAAGTGTTTTGGACAGGTGACCCTTAGAGAAGGTTTGATTTTAGAACTACAAACTGAGTGAAGACCTTGTAGACAGTTTTTCTGCTTCAAGTTACTTACAAAGCACAATAAGAGGGCAGAGAGCGACAAGACTACTCACGTAAAAAGCTGGTTTAACAGTATAGTTCTTTCCCTCATACATCCATCCTTCCGACTTCTGAGACAATATGTTGCGTACTGAAACAGAAAGCAGAACATATCAGATGTTGGCCAAATGTAACATACATAAATGACTTAAAGTAAGGTATAAACTTCAATAGGTCTTCATGCTTCACAGAGATCACAGCCAGCTGTTTCCTGACAATGCAATAACTCCATTGTGACGACCCTGGAACTGTGCACAAAGTCAAATGCATTTGAAAAAAAAAATGGGATGGGGGAGACTTTACTTTTACTCATAAATGGTACAGAGGCATCTGGACAAATTAAAATTACAGGAAAAGATATTGTCTCTTGAGCTAAGTCCATTTTTTAAAATTTTGACGTAAATCACTTTGAAGGCACGGAATTCCAGTATTCCTCCCCCCTACAATCCTTCTTTATGACCATCCCTCCACTCCACCTCCTCTCCCCCCCCCCCACCTACCCTCCGGAGTCCCTGGCAACATCATCAAGGTATAGTTGGCGGGAACATCTGGACCATCGTTGTCTCCAAGGTGACGTAACTCTGTCACATTCGTAAACAGAACGTCCGCCGCACGCACGATGTCAAGGTCGGCGGTGCGTGGAAGACCTGGCTTCAACAGGAGCCCAATGGGTAGACAGTTCGTATACGTACACGTCTCCTCTCTGTGAACGATACTCGACATTTGAGTTTTGATAAAGGGAAGTGCAGTGATACAATGACGGTCACCCAGTGCAGGGAAAAATAAGACAGACACACAGAAACATTAGAGAGAGAGAGAGAAAACAAGCAGGGCCTACCAGTGGCATCCTCCAACCCACAAAACATTTTGACAGTGACACCCTTCTTAATCAATCAGTAAAAGTAAATTTTAGTGACAAAGTTTGGTTACAGTTTATGCAAAAAAAGGAAATAAATGGTCACATTTTGTTAGGAACAAATAAGCAGTTAAAAGTTAAATGCTTGACAATAGTTTTGTTTATCCATTGACCACTGATCCATTCTCTCTGACGACCAACCTATTACCTCTCTTGAGGGGGGGGCGGGGCAGCAGAGCAGATGCCTGCAAGATATTTAAATTCATTCACATATTTATTTAAATCCCTGTCAAATGCCAAGTACCTATTCAAAGAGGGATAATCGATGAAATTGAGGTAAAGTATTTTCCCCTACGAGGAAGCCTTACTGCGTCTTCTTCATGACCAACAGAAAAAAAGTATTATCTGTGTGTCTTTAAAAAGATCCCACAACTATTTCTCAGTACTTATTCAATTTTTTAAGCTGACAATCTGTACAGCCTCTAAAGTTTTGGTTCTGGACTCAAGCATGAAGGCGGGTTGGAGTGCTTTATTGTCAGTGTGTATTTTTATGGACGGTACAGGTATTTGTAAGTGTGTGCTCGTACATGTGCAAATCTATGTGCCAGTATAAAGCGACTGTGATTAGACATTCTATATGCCATTCTCCTTCTGTTCGATAAAAAGGGAGGAGAGTCTTTAAGATATGTTTTCAAAGTTACCTAGATAAGCAAGAACACTTCCGTTTTGTGCTATTTTTTCTCTACCAGTGGAGTTGGGAGAGAGTTCTCAACATCCATTAGAGCTGGGCGAAGACTCGATTCCGGAACCGATCCCCACGATGAATGCTATGGGAGAAAAGTTCCGACTCCTTTTTACGTAAACCAACGGTTACCAGTCCATTCAATGATAAAAATCATCTTCTTTAAAAAAAGAAATTGTTTTCGAAAAATGAAAGTTGATGCCTCGAAGTGTTCCGAAATTAAGGTTATCTTAAATCTTGTAGATGTTCGGAGCCAACCAGATAACCACAGGAAGAAATCACTTTATTAGAAAGTAAGTAATTGGTTCGGAGTCGATTCCTACGATTCCTCCTAGCTTTCAATAATCGGGAACCTAGCCGCCCAGCCCTATCATCCATCATTTCAATGTTTTGTTATTTGGCAGTCATGCACTGTTATTTATCCTAAGTTCATTTCACAAGAGACCCCAGGCAACCTCTGTTCTTTACCCTTTGTATACATAAACGAGTCTCTTTAGTTTAAATGTTTCATGAGAAGAGAAAAAAGCGAAAATGGCAAATAGAAGCAAAAGAAAAAATACCCCAACCAATAGGCTTTAAAGAGAGATTGATACATTCTACAGGATTTTTTTTTCTTATTTCCTTTCTTCTTTGTTATATCTGTAGGATGATGATTAACTGTAGGATCCTTGGCAAATAAAGCACCTGGGTACTCAAAGAATGACTTAATACAAGACCTGGATAAGAGACTTTTAGCTTTCAAAAAGGTCATAACACATTTTTTAATAAGTAGAGTAAGCTAACTCTGATTATCAAAATTTGAGCTCTTGAAAGTTTCTTCAAATTTTGGTTTGGAATTAATTTAGATTTTCACATTGGCAGTCCACACCAACAAGCAGACAATTTTTTCAACTTTCATAAGCTGAATCCACGCTGCATGGTAACTTAAACGAATCTAACAAACTCATGAGACCACCGTATTTTTTACTTTTTTTTTTTCCCAAAGACATCCGAACTGAATCTCATCTACCCTGGGTTGAGAGGGTTGAAAAAACCTTAGATAAAGTCCCAAAATTATTCACAGAAGAAGCATGAATCAATTTGATAATTCAGCTGAAGCATAGTAAAATAGTGAAAAGACTTGCTGAAAAATCCAAGAAATTGAGCAATTTTAGAAGCAGGAAGTGAACAAGTATAAAGGAATGCATGGTGACAAGAAAATGAAACTTTGCAAATAGAAAAAGGAAAATGGGCCCTTGCGAAGCACAAAGATTAAAAGGTAAGAAACATAAGAGAAAAATCAGATATATTTTACTTAAACCTAAGAGGAGTTGCAGACATTAATATTTCATCTTTTTCCAAAACATGAGAAAAAAATAAAAACCTAAGCTAATAACGATTCACTTTATTTTCATTACCAGATATCGTTAAGATTTTAAAAATTATCAATTACAAAATAAGTGTCATTTAGTGATGGGGAAAAAAAAGCAAGACAGACAGACAGAAAAAAAACAGGCAAAAAAAAAGAAGTCGGACCTCTAACCACCTACAAAAGTTTTGACGAATTCTAAAAATCTAACGAATGAAAATCTGCCTTTAACATAAAAACTTACAAAGCATTAATTAAAGTAAGCCAATGTAGACTTTTACAATAATAGAAAGCCACAATCACGTTCGGTAAGACATACACATGCCGACAGGGAAGTACTAGAAATCATTTCCAACTGTCAATATGGCTACACATGGCCTGCTGGGACCATAAATTCTCTCAAACACAGATGTGCACACACTTACACACTTTGAATCAAATAATTCAAAAGAACTATAATAAAAAAGCATTAAAGCTGCACATTTCCATTTTCTAGAAAAATGCTCAATCCGCATTTCATAAAAATAATTTTCAACTTGAAACATTTCTTTCCGTCTGAATATCACCCACATATCCATCCATCACTCTCTTTCTCTCTCTATCCCCAACACATACAAACACTTTCAAAACAAAATCAACTTTCTCCACCAACATCTGCGTCATCTTCTGTTTCTTTCTCGTCTTAGGTTTTTCCCCCTCTTCATCCTCCTCCTTCTCTTTTACTCATTTTTTTCTTCTTCTTTCTTCTCTTCATCTTCTTCCTCTCCTCCACACACTCATTACAAATGATTTTAAACAGTGCAGAAAGAAAACCTTTTCCTCCTCCCATTCTTTGTTTATATCCTCCACCGTCTCATTAGCCTTGAAACCCATCCTATATAAAGGCTGTGAGTCGGACAGAGAAACCGTGCACAGGTATACTAGGACACACAAATTGTGGGCAGGACATGAGACTATCATATCTTGAGAGACGACATTTTTTAACTTAAAGGATGTTGAGTCGAAACAATGAGCCTTTAGTTATATAATTGGATCAGAAATGCTCTGTTCAAGAAGTTTTGCAAAACTGTAGACGAGAACAGCTTTTTCTTTTTCTGAAAGGTTGCATTTTTGAAATACCATACTTTGGTTGCCTACCCTCAGTATACGGAACAAGAAAGCTACACATAACATACATGCATACAGGGCACTTGACAGTTTACATGAAGGACGACAGCAGCTGTGATATTATTGATAGGCTCTTCACCTTTCATGCAAAAGAAGTGAGTTTGATTCTCACGTGAGAAAAAGTCTTAAAGAGTATCTCTGTCTTTTTGATGGGATATACCCATGCAGCCCGGGTCAGCCCTGACGGGCAGGGTCAAAGCAGCCTGCCTCCTAAATAATCTAAATTGCATCAATTGGGTGGTAAAACATGGCATGAACATATTTCAAAGGTTTGAAAATAGAGAGAAGAAATAAAACGAAAGCAATAGAATTTGCCTGTTTTGGTAAGAAGTAAATGCTGTAAAATATACTGTCATAGTGTTACTAAATTGCGTCATGTTAAAAACACATACTATAATTCTCAATCTCATTCTCAAGCAAAATTTTGAAGTCATAACACTCAGTGAACACAAAATTGCATCACGAGAAGGCCATTTTAGAACATTCTTAAAAGAAATTATACAAATAAAAAATATGTCCAGCCCACATCACTAAAAATGTATACCTTTACTGCTATACTAATTGTTAGTAATCCCTTGTCTTATTCTAATTGATTTACTGCAACATATCATCATGCGACATGACAGAACACCATAACATTTACAATGTAACACATGACTGGTCTAAAGACAGCACAACTCATGCATTTAGAGAGTCAAGCACATTCTTTCCCTTATGACGCTAAGATTATTGTTATATTAGAGAAAAGAAAAACAACACCATGTAAACTCGTCCCCATCTGTTAAGCTTCTTACATAAAATTAGTAATATTTATGAACATCAATCCACATTTTGAAAGTCCACAGAATCATGCTACATTGACGGCTTGATTTTGACACTAGTATAATAAAGAGATGGTTAACTTTTTCTGAATATATCTCCAACAAATCAGTAACAACACATGTCATTTCAGACTCACACCAATTAAACTATGACCACAAATAGTTAATTCCAGACAAAACAGCCATGCACCATAAAACAAGTAAACAAAGTGCTAGCGTTCACATTTTATTCCCATAACCAAATATTTCTAGACTGAAATTTCCAATGCCAAAGAGAGGCACAGGAGTACTCTTGACTCTCAAAAATAGCAAAACTTCCCTGGCACACAAAATGCAACATACAGCAGCTTGCGTCTGGACAAGAGAGGGATATGGAAGGTGGGGGGGTGTGTGTCTCACCTGTATTCCGACCCTTGACCTCTAAGAAAAGTAGTTCATGTCAGCTTCACACACAAGTCATAGACATGTAAGCTTTACACAAAAGTCATAGACATGTAAGCTTCACACATAAGTCAAAGACAGGTAAGCTTCACACATAAGTCAAAGACATGTAAGCTTCACACACAAGTCATAGACATGTAAGCTTCACACATAAGTCATAGACATGTAAGCTTCACACATAAATCATAAACATGTCAGCTTCACACATAAGTCATAGACATGTCAGCTTCACACATAAGTCATAGACATGTCAGCTTCACGCATAAGTCATAAACATGTAAGCTTTACATAGATCATCAGTCATGGTAGTACACAGTGTGCACTTAAGTGATCCCCTCCTCTGTTCAGCACCGTCTGCAAAACTGCAGTGACTATTCCTATTCCGGTATGTCTTACTTAACCCTTTGAGCCCCTGGCATAAAACTGCCCATATCCCTCGCCACCGGTACTGCAGTGAGCAAGACCCCATCTCCAACCTGACCCGCCTGAGATAAAACGCGTACGGAAAACAGTGTTTACTACACAAGGCGTTATTGATTATTTCGAAAATATTTCTGCATTAGATGCTGGTAATGACGAGGACTACCCTGAGTGGGATACAGAATGTGATTCTGATGATCATATGAATGTGAGTCATATATCGCTCAGGAGCTCAGGCAGACGGGCACGGTAGCCTCAGGAGGTCAGGGCTCAAAGCATTAAACTGATGCCATTTTGGAACAAACTCATCCGATCATCGTAAATCAGATGAGTCTGTTTTTCCTCGGCTACAATCATATTTAATTGGAGGCGATAGCCAATCAAAAGGAAACTGGAATTTAGGAGTGCAGCGGCACTCTGTCAAAAGATAAAAGTGAGCCAGAATCAGTCTCACTGTTCAGATCCACAATACAATAATCATAACTGATAACCAGCTGTAGGCTCTTAAAGCTATAATTGAACGCAGTCGATTTAGTGTTTTATGTTATGAACCTTGACGGCTGTAGTCACTGACCTCTGTTCGACACTCATAAGGTCAAATGGAGGTCAGATTGAAAGAGTAGGAACTTGCCTGCCTAAGTTCCCAACCTGACCCAATGTAATGAAGTAAACCCCACATGTACAATAAGTGTACAGTGCTTTATTTAGCACAATTTCAAAACATTCTGGCAATATCTTTTCTTTCTCATTTGTCTATTCAACAGTTTATCTCATTATATTAAAAAGAAGAAGTAAAAAAAATGGTGAGGTAAAGAAAAGAATCAAAGAAGAAAATTAGATTTACACTGTAAGACATCTTGAACTCTAGATAAGAGCAATCAGAACACTGAAAAAGATGTAGAAAGAGCAGACCACATGGTATGTGGCGTAAAAGACAAACATACACACTCAAAGACACAGCATCAAACACAAATTGGTGAAAAGATGTGCAGAAAAGAGTAGACAGGAGGCCTTGTGAATACAATCAAGCAATGTTCGGCCATTTAAAATTTAATTGGGTGGTCATGATGATATGTCTTTTGGCAAAACATGTTCACTCACACTCTCAAGGAGTGCTTCATAGCGGTACAACCAATGATGGTTCAAGAAATCTTTGAAATAAATCTTATTACATGAGCCGTTTTGTTATGAATCAGATAGAAACATCTGAATGCACACACAGTTTTAGTAAAAATGTCCCTAAAAGAATGAATAAATAAATATTATCCTTCTCTTCTGTTTCGCAAGCCTACTAACTTTTGTAGATGAATTGGCTAACCTTTCCATTCTATTTTATTCCATAGGCTTACTCTGCTACACTCGCAGAAAAATAAACCAAACTTTTCTCTCTGATCTATTTTACGACCCACCCTATCTTCTTCCAGCTCACCTGGTCAGGTTTTGTTTCTGTTCCATGGCAACTCGCACATGCTCCAGCTGCTGCATGACCTCTGGGTCGCTGCCATTGACCCACGTGTAGACCACGTCAATAGGCACTGGGAGAGACAGTCTGCAGATTGTGTCGGCACAGTAAAATTGTTGATGCTTGTAAGTTGTCGCGAAAGTTTTATCATCTCCCCTCTCCCCCCCCCCCCCCCCCCCACATATATAATGACCAATCAATAACTAACCTCTTGCCAAAACATCCACCGTGACACTAAAGTCTACCACATTTACATTCTGAGCAATCTTTTACATACTGCCATCACCCCCCCCCCCCCCCCCGAAAAAAGAAAGAAAAGTAAAACACACCCATTTGCAAGTCACATGTCTAGTTTTATTTTGGATTTTAAAAATGCCTCCCCTTCCACCAGCTCTTTCTTATACTCTTTTCCCCTCCTCTAAAAAAAAATCTCTCTCTCTCACACCACATACACAGAGGCCTATCTATATAAATATATGTCAATTTGTCAGAAGACCCATCTCCTTCACGATTCATTGTTTATGAGGAGATAACAAGCAATAAAAAATTTCATGAAAATCAAAAGACATAGCTTGTACACTTTCGTCTGACTGCATTAAAAAAATTCTCTAGCTCCTTCATTAATTTACGAATGCTCACGAAACTTTGTATGGCGCTTCTGCAGGCCGGCGACCAAACAAAAATACATATTAAAAAAAAATATTGATCAAATAATAAAAAAGTTTTCCTCTTTGGGCCCTATATTAAAAACCACTTTTTGAATGCACACACAGGATCACTTAAATAAATCACTTACAGTAACCTTGCCTACAATGCAATTGCTCATTTTGAGACAGCGGCACCACCCTGCCCCCATTTTTCAGTGAAAGCTTTGGTTCTCACTCCCCCAGCTGTCTAGATGTCTCCACATGCTCCACGTGAATCTTGAAAATTACCCATCCCGTCCCTTAAATTGTGTTTCTATAGTGAACGTTAAAGTGAGTTGTTGAGGAAAATATGTCAACTTTTCAAATGTTTTAGCAGCAAGCTGTAAATCCCCTATAATTTTATTTACTTGATTTAGGCTTACATCAAAGAAAACATGTTGGAATCTTAGTTTGCAGTGACATTTATGAAAGGGTTTTTAGATTCTGTTGGTCATCCAAATTTTAGACCCGTAGGCAAAGATCTGAGAAGATTAAACAGAGTGATTTCATTTTATCCTGTTTTAACAATGGTCAGACAAAGTGAACAAGCTATGACTCTCAGTATATATGGAGGGCTATTCCACATTTATATCGTCCCCAGTCAGTTTTGTAATCTAATCTTTCAACATCACAAATTTCCCAAAAACTAAATAACAACTCCACTTCTTTTTTTAAATCAATGTAAGTGCACACATATTAAGAAAAGACTAAACATAAAGATGCAAACACAAAAACACAACCCCCATTGAAGCAAAATTTGTATCTCTATCTGTTCCCCTCTACCAACTCGTCTTGGCCCAGTAGTTTGGGTACTAAAACTGACAAAGTCATCACCATAGTATGAGACTTCATGCAAACTTTTGGAACCTTCGGTGACACAGTAAAGATGACTCCACCAGGGAGCGGGACAGAGGGTGCCCACCTCGTGACTCGAAAGAGCTGAGGAATGTAGGACTAACATAATCTAAACAATTAACTACTAACCAGTTGTGGTAGCCATCTCCAGTTGGGGCTATGGCAACACTTAGATGTGTAACTTACCAATAAATGTTATAAGAGTGAAGAAACATATATTTATTTATTTAATAATTTATTTATTTATGTAAAACAATCTCCTGTGCGTTTACTTTAAGACTAACAGCTATTTTCAAAATCCAAAACGCTGCAAAGTTTGTTGTTATTACTAAACACAAAAGTACCAGATGATAGAATTGGGCAGGGTAAAAAAAAGCCAAACAACTCCATTCTTTTCTACCTATTGGCATTTAAATAAATACTTCACTGAAATTCAGAAATGAACGATCAATACAATAAACATAAGATTTAAACAAAGACTAGCTGGGTTCTCCTCGATTTTCATTATGACTGAAAACTGCTGAGTGATGCCACGCGCTACTTCAACTGTCGCACTGGACAAATGGTACTAGGAGAATGCTAGAAGAATTGCTGTACTCTGAAAACTAAAAATTACACTGACCTTTCCCGAAAAGATTTGCCAGCTACGTTGTCACTAAAAGAATTAAAAACAGTTGCATATTTCTCCTGACTCCACTCCAACCAAGCCTGTGAAAGAAAAGAAATTGACAGTAATCACTTGAAACTTGCAAAAAACTAATGATCACAGGCATGGGGCTGGAAGATAAATTGTTCGCAAAGTCCAAATAAAACACATTTCTGAGAGCAATAAGGTTTCATTTTTTCAAAAACAGTAAATTACCATGTACACAGATGTTATTTCATAAATTCTTCAATAAAATGGAAAGTTGCAATCATCTAACCTTGAGGTAGGCAAACACATAATTTTGTTTCAGACCAAATAAAATCTACAAGACACACACATGTTAAAGTTGATTTGAAAGTTACTTTCCCTTGGCTTAAAAAACCCCACAGGTGAATAGAGTGATTATAATGATGTGGTCCTCAGGTTTAATATCTAAATTGTCAAATACACAGGCGATAAATTACTGATAACTTCATTTTTTTTTTTAGCAAAACATTGGACGCTTTACCATGTGATTTATTGCAATGAATAACATTTTCAGTGAACTCACCATCAAATAAAGGCATGATAAAAAGTCTTACAAAAAAGCTAAGAAAAAAAAAAAACAGACAGAAGAGAACAATATTAGTCTATTGTCACAATAACCTGTCTCTTGTTAGAAAAAAAAAAGGAGAGGTGACCAAAAAAAAAAAAAGGGGGGGGGGGGGGGGGAATAAAAACCTCTGTCCCTGACAAGTCAAGAAATCAAGCATTATAACATATAATTTTATAGCAAGCCAGTTTCTGTCTATAATTGATGGATAGGTTGAACTGTGATACTCTTTCAAACAAAAATAGTTTTCAGGCTGATGATTTATTTAGTCTTGAAATGGCTTGTGGAATATCTCTTATTTCAGGCCAGTATCTGTCTACTGTCAGGTTCTTCAGACATTATATATAGATCTCTTTGCCAACACTAGAAATTCATGAGACATCTATAGGCCTACATAATTTGTGCGCAGGCTGTGTTGAAGGCTCAGAGTTTTTAAAAGTATAAAATAAGAACAAGATTCATCCATGCCATAAAAAATGTAGGCATATAAATATAAAATGCAGACAGATTCATTACTTCAATTTAAAATCTACATTTACTCAGGAAGTCTTTTGAATACGAATAGCTCAGTTGGTATTGTGTTGGATTACAGAGTGTGTGGCTCTGGTTCAAATCTCCAATGACTTATTTTACAGGGCAATCTGAAGTAGGATTATTTTGGGGAGTTTTTAGGACTCCCTATATCTGTCTCATCGGAGGTGGACATTAAATTTAAAAGTCCTGCCTCTTAAAATCAAATAACCTTGTCTTGACAGTTACACTTAAAGAACATTTTAAGTAAAATCTAAGCGACATTTGCTATAGATAGCTTATATTGTAGAGTTTGGGCACAATGTGTGTTGTCTAAGGTTTGTGTGTCGAGTTCAGACCCATTTTTTCCCCCGGCTCACGGCAAGCCAGGTGGACACAAGTGCACTGCCCATGGCCACGCCGGGTGAACAGGGTTTAGACAAATTGATCAAAACTGTTGTGCAAAGTATGGGAGACATTGGTTCACCTGTAAAAGACAAAGAGATATTTGAGGATAGGTGGTGCCACAAATTTCTGACAGCACTCTATAGATAATCTAGATCTGCCTTGTCTTAAGTCTACAAGCGGACAGCTAGAGAACGACAACTAAACGCCATTGGCTGATAATTATTGAGGAATTCCCATTTTGTCAGTCATGGTGGCAACACGACCGCACGACAGCAGCCTGCCGACTCGGGTTATTTTCTTTGCAACTTGCAGAACTGTTCGGTTCAGTTGTCTGCGATCGTGCAGCACCCTTTTTCAGCCCAGATTGATTCTGATGCTGTACACTACGTAAACTGAGAAGAATAAAAAGACTAAGAGTAGGCCTACGGAAGAAAGCAAGTTCAAACAAAGTTCAGAATTCCGATCGTTTCTTTTAAAGTTTTCTAAGTACAAGAAATTGTAGCACTTACAAGAGATTGGACTCAATAGGACGCTGAGCTGCAAATGGAATAGATTTTCGGATCTGTATTACATCTAATTCGAGACTGCAAGGTTTGCAAATGGACACTGTGAGGTGCAGGACTAGGGGGAACCACTAGGAAACAATGCAATTTAAAGCAGAACCAACGACCCATCTTCCTGATTGGCTGCTAATTTTAGTAATGTGATGTCATCACTTCCATCCTGGGATACCCACAGACTATTTTAAGAACAAGGCCTTGGAAGTACCGCATGGAATGACGTGTTTTTGGTGTATATGTTAATATAACATTGCAGAATTCCTAGCTCTAGTACTTGGACATGATGGAAGATTGCTTAGATCGTTGATGCTTAGAAAAGTAAGAACGCTGATGCTCGAAATTGAAACACGGTAAATGCAAAGACAATAAACCGCACGAAAACAACCGTTAAGACGTCGAAGGATTACCCCCCCCCCCTCCTGCATGCTTCATCACTAAAAAATACATTTACTACAAATCAACAAATTATAATTTAGGGACCAGTTGGTCAGTCGGGAGGAGGAGAAGAAAGAGAAAAAAAAACCCTTCTGGGACCCGGCCGGATTCAATCCCACGCTCATAAAATAATTGTATGACTTCAAACGCAGACACGCTGTCCATTCGGCCATCAGAATTTCCTACAGAGAGAGGTTTAAAAGCTTGATAGGAGCCATTGCCAAAACGTGGGGAAAAACACACACATCTCACATTAGTGTGCATAAAATGTGATGCATTAGTATTTATTCCTCCAAAACGTATACACACGTCAAATATAGGATGTAGAACCTGCATTAGCAGTTTCAGACCCCTAGTCAGCTTTACAATCTTGAGTTTGTAAATTTTGTGCCAAAAATATTCGTTTTTTAGTGATTCCTGGAGTGTCATTTTGAGCACACCAATGCAAACTTCCAAGAATGTCCAAAATTTAGTATTTTTGGGTGTGGTTTTTTTACGTGTGCTTTGATCCTATGTTATTTGTCATTGAGAAAGGTTAACTTGCTCAAGAAATCGGTTTATTTGTTTGCAAATAGACGAACAATTCGGATTACTTGTGCGTCTGTCGTGTCGTCACGGACTAGGTGTTTCAGAAAACACCATTATTTTTCAGTAGAATCACCGTAGCTGGTTAAATCTCTTTGCCTATCGTCGTTTATTCAATACTTCAAAAGCCGCGATGCGCGAAAGGAACATCGGGTTCCTAGATCTACGATTTCGGTCGGCTGTTTAACATTCGCCGTTATTGTCGTCAATTTGCGACGTGCCGGAAGTCCGAATTTCGCCCACTTTTGTTTTGAACGGGTCATCAAAAGTGCCCGGATATAATTGTTTTCTTGAGTGACTTCCCCTTACCCGCGTCCCCAGAACAACGGAAGCAACGGGGGAAACAGAAAAACGAAAGTAGTCATTGCCTTCAGTGTCCGGTGACGCACAAGAATTTTGCGTTGAATGTGACGTACTGGGCTGTTTTGCGTGTTTTTAGGCTACTCTGTTGTATATTTTAATGAAATTGCGGTGTTTACACTGGATTCCTGGAACAAGAGTGTGATATGTGAACAAACTTCGAGAGATGGGTCATTTCTGTGGTTATAGATTTAGCTTTTGTGCTCAGTGATGACGTTTGGGGTGTCGTCATGCAGCCGTACAAGACTGACTAACGTACAAGAAATTACATTGTCCTAAGAGCAAACATTTTTAAAGTAATGTGTGCTCTCTTTACTCAAACAAATAAACAAACATGTCCTTGTTTATCTGTCTAACTCAAAAATACACATTTGTTCTTTGTTGGTATGATATACCTTTTTCCAATACATTGTGTCATCATTGTTATGTACAAGTAATATTTTTCATAATTGCTAATATCAATAAGTTTTCAACATATATTTCATACATGCAAGATTCATTTAGAAGCAAAATACGCCTTTATTGATCTGTGTATCTCTTAGTGCAAATTTGTTCTTTGTAGGCATGATTTTACCTTTTCCCAGTATGTTTTGTCATCACTGTTATGTACGAGTACTGTTTGTCATAATTAGCCACATAATTGTGATCGTCCACTGTCTTTGATATGACCTGGTATCTGTTTCAAAGCAAAAGAAATCTCTCCTGGGTTTTTTTTATTTCTTAAAGTGCGCTTTTATCTCTGGAGGCAAGACTTTTGTCTTTTCCTGTACATTGTGTCATCATTGTTATGTACAAGTCATGTTTGTCATCACTGTTATGTACAAGTCAACTCCATTGATTTTGTGCTTTTGCCTCATATTAATTAAAAAATTGTTTTACACATGTGTTTTTCTGGTACTGAGGCTTTGATAACTGTATTTGTACAGCCTTTCACTATTGTGATGTGTTGTCAATGATAATGTCCAATGTGTATCCTTTCTTGTACATAACAATGATGACATATTCTGTGCACTGCGTCATTGTTACAAAGCTTGCCATTCATATTACCATTATGAATGGAGTTCATAGTGTACAAAGTGTTTGTTTACTAAACAAATGGAATTTAAAGTCCATAATTTGCCTTGCTGCTTATCTGTTTTTGTCATCACTGTTACATACAAGACAAGAAATACAGTAGTTGCCAAACCAATAGACCCATATCTCCAAAACCGTACATCTCCTTGCTCTGATACTCTAGGAATATGAGCACTAAATGTCAGTCTGTGACTGACAGAAAAGAGAGTCAAATTGGTAAGAAATTTTTTTTTGCACCACTGAGTCTCAAGAGAGTCTCACGTTTTGGCAATTGCTCATAGATCTATATATAATAATGATAGACACTTTTTGGCTATATTTTGATGAAGTCACGTGATCTGAGAGGTCAGTCTCCCGACAAACAAGATGGCCATCTTAACTTAAAATAGTTCGCGTTGTTCTACATTTAATCGCATGTCTAGGAAACACTCAAAGAGGGAAGCTTGGAAACTGCCAGTGCAAACCGTGCGCTACGCAAAATCATCACAAAAGTCTAGATTTATGCCTAGATCTATAGAATCACGGTCAGATGACGAGGCGGGCATCCCCCTTGCAAGGTCAAACAAGATTACTGTTACTATGAAGAAAGTGGCTATTCTCACCCGCCCGGAAGTTCTCGCAAGATCTACTCCTCCCTTCTTCTCTCTCTCTCTGTCTCTTTCTGAATATACTGTCTATCGGTGTGGACGATCAAATTGACCAAAACAAAGTTAAAAAATGATGTTAAAACACAAAAGTAAATTAATTTGGTTGTCTACAAAGATGCTACGGCTATTTAACTTTTCGAATCGAGCCGAACTACGCGGGTCGCCATTTTGTTTTGTTCTCTCTCTCCACTGCCCACAGACAAAATTGTACGCTTTTAGTAGGCTACAAATACAGTGGTAATGGAACGTTTGTTCACAGCACAGAATTCTACAATTTTTCTGTTATCACAGTGTAGAATTCTGTGGTTTAGGGTGAACGCAAAATTTGTTGGCCTAGATCTAGGCTATAACGGTGAACACGCACCGGGTGAGAATAGCCAAAAGACTCGCCTGCACTATTCTCACCCCGGGTGAGAATAGAGGTGGCCTACTATAAATAGGCCTATTACTATTGGCCAATGGCGTTTAGATCTAGATCTAGATCTAGAATCTGGTCTAGATTCAGTCAATTAGTTACGTTGTTCTCTAACTATTCGCTTGTCTTAGTACTCTTAGGCTTAGCACGGGCAATAATACCTCGCCAAAGTGGAAGGCTGATATGGCGAGGAGAAAGCATCCACCCAAGACCATAAGAATTCCATACTTGTGGGACAACAAATCATAAATTCGCTTCTGGAACATCTTTTTGAATGTCCCTTCCATTTTCCTTTCCATTATTATTCTGATACACTGACACTGATCATCCGCCGAATCGGCGATTGCCGATTGTGATTGAACTGAAACGTTTCAATCTCTCTTCTAGAGACTTTCAAGACGATACACATCAAACTTATATGAGACAACAGCTGTGCATCATTTCTGAGGCCAAAACAGATGATCATTCATTGTTGTAATATCAGTGTTCGAAATATGTTTGTCATGTGATTTGTTTTGTTTAGCGTTGGTAGCCGATGCAGATATTGTACACTGCTGCAATGGGCGTCGCCATCTTGAAAATGATGCAGGGTGGGATTGAAAACTCGTGGCGATTGTTTACACCGGAAGTTGACTTCAGAGTTTACTTTCATTTTGACTCACACACCAATTGACTGCAATTACAACTCGAGCACACAAATAAAACGAGTAAGTAGTGATATTGTCTGTCGTCATCAGTTTTGCTTGTTTTTAAGAAATTGTAGATCTTGTTGAAATACAAAATTAGAAGAATCTAATCTAGATTCTAGATCTAGATATTGATTTTGAGCATTCTAGATTCTAGATCAACGACAACCTTTGGACATCAAATTGACTTGACTCTGAGTTCAGTCCTTGATGAGGGCTGATTTCCTACGTGTGTGTTCGACTTACTCATACTCATAGATCTAGGCCTTCACTGTCACTACACTAGATCTTTATGAATCTCCCTTTGCATGACTGTTTTACTGTTCAGAACAAGGAGTCGAACAGTTATAGAAAAAGCCTTCTTAGGTCTTGTAGGGGGCTCTCGTGGCCTAGAGGTTAAGCCTTAAGTTAAGGTGTTCACCTCTCATTCAAATGTCCCGAGTTCGAATCCGGGTATTGACGGACAAATTTTCTTCTATAAAATTGTCTCCTTTCATCTCCTTTCCTGTTCTCTAGAATCTAGCAATGTTCTGTCGTCTGCTTTGGTCTCCACTTTCTGCCCCGACCCCCTCACATCCCTTGCCCCCTCCTCTGGCTGACTTCTTCTAGCCTTTCTACTGCTACTCTTTGGCTCCTTTTTACTCCTGTCTTTCAGCCACACCTCTCATCTTCTGTTAGGAAAGAGATCTATGCCTAGCCTTTTTGGACAAGGGCGGAAAATCTTGGATGTTCTGTGTGCAAGTTGCGCACATTAATTTTCATTAAAGATCCCTTGTGGTCAAAATGGATAGAGTTCTCTAGGCTTCAGCCGCCACCTAGGTAAAATTCAGAATTTCCTACCAACTAAAAATGTTTAATGTGTCAGGCGCGCTCATATATGACCGTATGCAGTTGCCAGCGTTGTAAAACACTTACCAAAAAAGAAACCGGTCTTGTAGTCTTCTGTGGGAAAGAAGGAGAAACTGACTGTTTCATGGGAAAGAAGGAGAAACTGACTGTTTCATGTTAGAAGTTGTACAGTGAGCAGAAAGCAAGGTGCGCTGTGGTTTGACTCAGTTTTTATATCCCAGTAGCATATTGTATGTAATATTTGTTCAAGGAGGGTGGATAAGAATTTAAAATTTATCCCTTTTTTCCTTTTGACCAGACTTCCTCCCTTGGACGTCTGTGCCATGAGTGACACACAGCGGGTGCTGCCTCCAACGGCTCCACCAAGTTATACAGAGTCTCAGTTCTCGCCTGCTCCGTCAGTCCCAACTCATCAGCTGGCTCAAGCCCAGACTCCCTCCGAAGCCCCTCCCCCTTACACTCCACCTACCAATCCCCCTTATGCGGAGGCAAGTTCTGGATATCAGAGGTTTGGTAAGATCGGTCAACTTAGTTGTACTTTGTGCTGTTTTTTCTATGACCTACTGTTGTTTAACTCTTGCCAAACACAATTATTTCATCATGCGTAATATATAGACTTGTGGCACACTGAGCAGTGAGTAGCCTCGAAAGAATTAAGTTCTTCATTCTTTTCAGCCAAGAATATTCATATATATATTTTTATTTGATTAATTTCCCCTCACAATATACCTGCAGACTTACTTGGATATTTATCACTCAGCCTATGTGCACTACGGTACACTTAAACCAGTGAACCACTAATTTCTCTATACATCACTTTACATCTGAACTCATTCTGGTGAACCCGTACCTCTCTCAGATGATTTTGTTTATGAGATATATGCTTTGGAAAAACTACTTCCGCAGACAGGCACTCTCATTGTTCTCATGAAGCTGCTGTGACACCAACATTAACACTGTATTTTAATATTTTGGGCAAAAGGAATGGGAAAGAGGGATTTGTTGCCTCATAAATCGTCGTTCACCAAGATTGCAGTTTCTCGAGGCAGCTGTTAGTGAGCTCTGGTTATTTCCGTTTTGATTTTGTATTGTCCCCAGAGCCTGTGGTGGTGAACCAGGTGGAGGTTTTGTCCATTGTTCGACTGGGGCCTGATCCTTGCCAGGTGAAGTGTCCAAGCTGTCAGCAGCAGGGGCTGACCAACATCAGCTACAGGGCTGGTGTGCTCACCTTCCTCACTGCTGTGCTGTGCTTCTTGTTCTGGTAAGTCATTCAGGTGGATGAGGCAGAAGTGTGTGAATAATTTTCCTTCTCTAGAAGTAAAAGATTTTTCCCCTTTATTGGCCTCAGTCTGGCCAGGGACAGACAAGCTTCATGTTGACTGCTCTTTGCCTTGTGTGCTTCCCAGTACAGGGAGAGGGTAGAGTAAAAATGGATCTCAGTATGGTATAATCATTAAGGGAGAGGGCAGTGTGGACCTTGACTTTCGGGGCCAACCCAGGTGATTTTGGAACTTTTTTTTTTAGTTCTGTTTAAATAAATGGTGTTTCAACTTTTTCTTGAATATATTCAATGACTTCGCTAAACTTGGCTTCCCTGATGTTCTAGGGTAACTTATTAGTGTATTAATCTGGGATGCCCTTTTTTCAGTTATTTCCGGTTATTTTGGGCATCGTCCGTTCTTAAATCCGTTTTTCGTTCATCGGATTCGTTCTCCGTTAACCACGCAGAAATGGTTGTGCTGGAAGCCGATTTTCCGTTTTGTTCCATATACAGACTTAGTGGAACGAGGGTCCATATTTTTAATCAACGGAAGTACATTCGCTGAATCAAAATGCGCATGATCTACCGGATGTTTAGGTCTGATTTCAAATGAAGGCCAGGTCAAGCTTTGCGCACTCGGTCTCTCACTTGCTTCGTTGCATGCTAAATCTTGTCTCGAAAAAAGTTTCAGTTATTTTTGCAAAAGCCCAGTGGCAACCCTGATTTATGTACATCATTGTAAAACAATTTTCCCAAGGGGATCGGTTGAGTAGAATTTCTTCTTTTTTTAATGAAAAGTTTTATTTAGTAGATGTATTCCCGAGATGTAGTGACAGCAAAGCAAGACGGTCATGAATTCGTTGTGATTATTAGTCGTGGTTAAAAGTAATACATTACAGTCTAAGCCCTCAGCTTTAGATTGTCGTGTTTAAGGCACGAGGGCAGCTTGTAAGTTATGTCACATGTGTGTATATAAACTTGTATGTGTCACGACGCGGTGGAATCAGGCACTCATCAATTTTCGGGCATATAGAATTACTGGTATTATCTAAAAGCTTATTCACTTCCCTTGCTTTCAATGAAAAAAATACCCTTCTCTCATGAATAGAATTTGAGATATTTGCGATTGAAAGAGGTGGTGGAGTCACCTGGTTTTAAGTTTTAGTGGTAAAATTAGCGAGAAAATGACCGCCAGAGTTTGGTAACTTCAATAGCTTGAGAGTCCTTTAAAGTTGAAAAATTTACATATTTTGTGCTTCTAATCAACGTTTTTCAGTAAAAATCCCACTAAAATGTGTTTTTATATGGACATAAAAGGTGTTGAGACAAAAAACAAAATTTGATAAAATTGCCAAAGTAGTAGGAAAATGCCCTTTTCCACGATTTCATTATTTTGACGAGTGCTTGATTTCACCACAATGCCTCACATAAATATATTTCTCCATATATTTCAGCATTGTGTGCACCTTCCTGCCATTCTGCGTGTCTGACCTGCAGGACGTGGCTCACTACTGCCCTTACTGTGGTTACCACATCGGTACCTACACACGCATGTAGAGCCCAAGATTATAGATACACTACACAACATGCCTTGGGACTCCAGGCGGAGGAGCTGAAGGACATTCCACCCTTGTCTCCTATATTATAAGACCAAACTGCATTAGGATTGTCCAGAATAATTGGTCGCTTTTAAGGACAAGTGGGCTATCCCGAAAAATACTGTTTTGAGAAAATCGAAGTTAAAGTTTTTGCCCCTTGTTCAGTTTCTTGAAAAGACAAGGAGAGTTTTCTCAGGAGAATTTTCTCTATAACCAAACAAATATACACACCAATGAAACCCAACTTCTCCTCCACTTTTGGTGTAGCTCAAGATTTCTGGAAACCCATGAAAACTGGGTTAGCCCACTTGTCCTTAAAAGTGACCAATTATAGACATTTCCAGCATTCTGGCTTTTTTCCCCCCCGTTGTACCGGTGTAAGAAATTGACTTTAAAAAAGCAATGAAAAATGAACTGAAGCTTACTATTGAAATTATAATTTCTTTTTGAATATTTCTGGCACGTTTTGGAAGTTTATTTTCCTGCAACTGGCTTGTGTTTTCTTGAAATGATTGAATCCGTTTAGATCTAATTTATACACTTTTGATGCAATTTTCTTTGAACGAGAAAAAGGTGTATATATATTTTATTGTTTATATTTATTGAGAAAATTTTCTTTACCTAATATTATTCCCTGCATGTTGAACTATACTGCAAATATTTAGAAATTCCATAAGGCTGTTGCCAAGATACATATACTTTGTTCTCCAGTACAGGTCTCCTTCCACTTGTTGCCTTGAGTTCTTCTGCAGAAGAATTCAGCTCTTTTTGCAGAGGTACCGGGTGTAATAGTTAAAGAGTGTGTTGAACAAAAGAGAAGTTCACATCTGATTTTTACTTTGGTTCTAGTCAAGAAACCTTCACTCTAGTCAAGAGGCCGTTTCCATCCCATGATGTGCTCAATATTTTCCCAACCCCTCAGTATTTACATATTTACACTGCTTGGTTTATCAAGTTTGCTCCTGTGGGGATATGGATTTCTTGGGTCTTTCTTTGCACATTTCACTTGCACTGTTCAATTACTAATTATTTATCATGACGTTTATGTTTTGTTTATGCATACAATCAGATCTGACACAGTTTTGTGCTTTTAGATTTAGAGCAAATTCAGCTTTAGTATATAATATAGCCTACTCATGGTGATAGGATAGCCGCCTCTAGGTGTGGGAATAGTTTGTTACTTCATCTTCTCATGCACTTTTATCTCATCTCTCACATGTAGTTGGTGGTTTATAGTATAGGTCTTTTATTGTTGTCTTTGGCTTCCACTTTTTAAAAAGTGGTTCTTTTTTTTCTGTTGTAATCAGTTTGGTTCAAATTGGCTCAAAATCATTGTTGTGGCTTGCCATGAATTGAGTCAGTTTCTTTCAGTGTTTCTGGTCTGGCTATAGTCACTTAAAAAAATTTTATTAGTTAGAAAAAGTGCGAGGCAATATATAGATAGGCGCTAATTTTTCTCAATAAAATTAGCGAAGCACTCAAGAAGAAAGATTCTGTGTGGTTGGTTCAATTGGAATGCTGAGTGGTATAGCTTTTGAGGTGGTGTGTTTTTGTGCAACTTAGATTTACTTAGTCTTTGGATTTGAAAATAATTAACAGTTTTGCCTCTGGAACATTGCACTTGAAACATTCTATGTTAAAAATTCCAAATGTTTTTGTTTCATACTTTACCATGAGACAAATGCTTATGCAACTCCCAGATTTCCACTCTCTTTCTTTTCCTTCCACAATCTGTTGTACAAATAGAGGCCTGTAATTTTAGAGCCTTGGACATTTGATTTGTATGTTTATTCCCTCTAACTCTAACTCTGGTGTGTTTTTTTTACACAATTCCACACGTATGTGCCTTTTTTTTTGTATTGTGCGAACTGTCATATATGTGTGTGCAAAAGACCAATACGTCCGTTACTTGTGTATTACAAAACGTTCCAAGCTTTCAAATCATTTATGAATTATTGGGGGTCTTTTGTCCAGATTCATTTAGATTGAACAAAATGCTGGTCATTTCCATATATTTTGAGGTTTCTCATTCTGTGATGTACTCCCTTCAGTATTGGGTCATAGTGGCCTGTGTGTAGGTTGTGAGGCTTCAAGCGGGTAAAAGTAAAAAGCTTTATTGTGGGGAAAAATTTAGAGGTACTGGTAATAGCATTTGTTCTTTGAGGGAGTAAAGTGTCTGCTCACAGGCACTGAGCTGTGACAGCTAAATTGAAATTGTGATCATTAAAAATTATTTTTAATTGGTTGCTGGTTTATCACATTTAAAATAAAGTTTTTGAAGTTGCAGCGTTTGTTTCCTGTCTTTCTTTCATAATTAGTCCTTCAGCACGTCAATGTTGATTGTCTACCATAGGACCAGTCTGACAGCTGTTCCACTTGACGGTCTACTTGTTTACTATATAATGATGGGTCAGGCTTTGACTTGCAGTTAGATCTAATGGCATTTTGCGTCTTGAAAGATGATCTTATAGCAGTATGCCAGTTGCAGATTTTCCTGGGTTGTAGACATAGAGGAAGTATATATTTTATTGCCCTATTACTACTTCCTTCCCTTCTGATCTTGACTTCCTTGATATGCTCCAAATTTAAGGATGAGACATCATTAGTACGTTTGGAATTAAAGATGTAAGGGTGTGTCTTAGGGTTGTGGATTGTAGGAGACTTCTTAACTAGTACTAAATATACTCATAGGCTGCCGAGTGGAACAGTTGTCAGATTGGTTTTGTGGAAGACTGTCATATACAACAGAATAAATATTGTGGCTTGCCAACTGTCCCAAATTTCCCAGGACTTTCCAGGGTTCGGCAATCGGGGAATTTGAGAGACATATCGCATACACTACACCAAACCCAGCCCCACTTGATGTTATTTAATTTTGTTTATTGTTGCGTAATAAAGCAAAATAAATAAACAAACATGTTACATTTTATTGATCCGCGTAGGGAAATGTGGATTACAATAGCAAAAATACATTAAAAATACCCAATTATAAATACATACATACATTAATAGGCCTACATACATTAATACACATTATAATATTATACCAATTCCCAACCAATTCACAAACATACCATGTAGGCCTAATCTGTTTTGATGTTGGGTGTCCCTGATTGGGTTTTGAAAAAGTTGGCTGACCTGAGCACCCACATTAAACAAAAAAGGTAGCCTCCTATAGGCCTGTGGTGAGAGTTATAGTTACAGTACAGTTGAAATGGTCCAAGACGGCCACCTATTGTCGAGGACAAAAGTTGGTGTCTTTGGCAGGTGGACGTTTTACGCTGTCAATATATAATATTTAAAAAATATTATTTAATACGAAAGGGAAGAAATAGGAAGTGGCCTTTTGAACAAGTGATTGTCATACTCCTGGTGGCCGTTAGAGTTAGAGCAGGTTCGACATTACTTCCCTTGGAATACTTTCCAACGAGCTCGGAGAAAATAGAGGCTTGTTGCTTTTTTTTTGTTAGTGTTTTACGGCGACCGCAACTGCTTCAGGTCCTATGAGAGAGCGTATGTGTAGAGGGTCCTATGTGTATTGTTTTCTTTCTAAATGCACAACAAATTACTGATACTGATATGTTGTTTTCAATTATTCTGTACATAAAACATGAAAATCATGAAAATTCTTGCTGAAAAAGTGCAAAACATGTCGCAAATGGTGTTACGGTAACTTGCATAATTTTGCTTTTTTTGTGCATAATTTGGCCATCTAAATTTGCATAATTCTACGGGGACTGGATAGGAAACAGCCAAAATGTTGAACCAACTCGAAAACTCCCTTACACCCCAAGCTCAAAAACACCCCTAGGAAATTTGAACCAGGATTATCCGCACCATAGTCCATCATGATAAAAACTTAACGAACGGACGCGTTTATCGAGGCCTATAATCTTAAAATTATTACGTACACGTAATTTCAAGCCAGAAGCTAATGTGAATACTCAACGACAATGTAAACATAATATACCATAGAATCCTCATGACCGAAAAGGTTTGAAATTTTCCTTTGGATCTTCTACATTGTCCACCAAATAGCGGAAATCTGAAATAGTGTCACTTTGAATGTAGAGTGAGTTTTTTTGGTGTGGGCTCAGACAATATTAATGTGCTTTCTTTTGGGCATTTGGACCTGACTTGATTACCTCATCGTTACCATCATTGCCTTTCTCACCCTGCACCAGGGTATAGGCCACGGACAAACACATTACACCTTTCTCTATCCTGGGCTAGCCTCTTACTCTTGATATTATTCCATGTCTTCCCATTTTTCTGTACATCGACTTCTGTGATTCTTCTCCAGATTTCACGCGGTCTTTACCTTGATCTCTTGCCCTGTGGATTCCAATCCAAAACTTTCTTTGTTATGCAGCAGCCTGACTTCCAGAGAGTATGTCCAATCCATCGCTACCGCCTTCTTCCTACCTCATCTCTGACTGGGATCTGTCTTGTTTTCCTTAAAACTTCCACATTGGTGACCCTGTCTGTCCATCTGATCCTCAGTTACTTTCTTAGACATCTGTTCAAGAAAACCTGGATCCTCTTTATGCAAGTCTGTGATGTGTTCCATGTCTCACATCCATACAACAGGATTGACTTCACATTTGAATTGAAAATCCCCAGCTTTGTTCGCAGTGAGATATCTCTGGTCTTCAAAATCCTATCCAAAGATATGAAAGAAGCCTGTGCTTTTCCAATGTGGGACTTTATTTCAGCACCTGTTCCCCCTCTCTGTCAATTATACTCTCAAGATAGCAGAAGGATTCGACGTCTTCTGGTGCATTTCCTTCTATTGTGACCTACCCCTCGATCTTAGCCTCCCCCCCCCCCCCCCCAATAAAGAAACAAACTAAAAACAACAACACAACAAAACCCACGAACAAACACCCACTCCCCCAAACGAACAAACAAACAAATACACTGCTGCACCCCTCCCACCCCCCCCCCCCATATTTCGAGACATCTAACAGTCTAATACCGGCACACTATCTGTGGAAGTATCAAACGATACAAGGGTGCTCCGTTAGCTCTGTTGGTGTCATGCTGGTCTACGGAGCATTTAGGTGTTTTTACGCCCCCATCAACACACTCTCTAAACCTTTTTAACTCCCAGAGGCCATCAACAACATTTCTCCATCGAGGCCTGTCCTGTGCATCCTTTTCTAGCTGTTTCCATGATGTCTCCGCCTTTTCCATTTTCGCTTGTACCGCTCGCCTCCATGTCATCTTTGTCTTCCTTTCCTACGTTCTCCTTGAGGATTCCACACCAAAGCCTGTCTGATGATGATTGTTGGTAGTCTCCTCAGAGTGTGCCCAATCCATTTCCATTTCTAGACCTGTATGTCTTCCTTTACTGGCGTTGGGCTTGTTCTTTCCCACAGTTGAGTATTTGTGACTCGATCGTACCACATGATCCCCACTACCCTTCTTTGACATCCGTTTATGAAGCTCTGCAGTTTCCTTGTCCATCAACACTATATAGGTCACTTAGGAGGCGGGCTTCCAAACCTACCTGTCAGGATCACCTCGGGCAGAGAGGAATACAACATCACAGCAACTCGATAAAATGTTTTTTGTACTCGGGAATCGAGCTCGGTTCTCTTGCATGCGACAGCGAAGTCTGCGAAGTGCCTAGCCGCTGCACCACAGACGCTGGTGTCTACAGAGCAGATGGCCGTACATGGTTCGAAACCCAAACTGGGCGTTCTTAAGTTCTAGTCGTCCGTTCTGTGAAGTTTTCAAGGCTCTCTACCCATTTGACTCAGTCTTATTGGAGACGGACGTTGAATTCGGAGGTCCTGCCTCCTATATAAAATAATAGTGTTGATAGGGGCATTAAACCCGTACGCTTGACTGCGTTCTTCAAATGTTTGCCATCAAGCATTATTAAACTGTCCCCGTAGAATTATGCAAATTTAGAAGGCCAAATTATGCACAAAAAAGCAAAATTATGCAAAAATTATGCAAGTTACCGTAACACCATTCGCAACATGCTTTGCACTTTTTCAACACGAAGTTTCATGATTTTCAAGTTTTATGTACAGAAAAATTGAAAACAGAACATATCAATATCAGTAATTTGTTGTGTATTTAGAAAACCCCCCAATACACATCAGTAAAAAAAAACAACAAAAAACACAAAAAACCCCAAACACATGAGAACAACAACTTTTGATGGATTGAAAATTTGAACATGCTCAAGGAACAAAATCACAACCCATAACCAAGATCTTCTAACAAGGGAAATAACCAACTTTTCACTTAAATGAGACGTATTACGGTGATTACGTCCCTTTAGTCACATGACGAGGCGTTAATTAATTGTTTTGTGGAAAAAAAGGGGGAAAAAAGTGAAAAAACGCGGATAATCCAAAATTACGCAAATGTTGCAGAATTACGCGAAAAAACGTGGCCATCCTACGGGGACAGATTAAAAAAGCTTTCGCCACCGTTGGCGTTGGTGCAGGCCAGTGGTCGGCCATGTACGACATAGGCATGAAATCGATTCCCATGCAAAGGGAATTGTTCTTTTAAGTAGAGATAGATCTACACGACACACGATAAAGTACAGATGTAAACCCGCCTTCTGCCTTGAGGGGAGGGGGGGGGGTGAATAAAATTGTGTATATCTCACAAACCAGTTTGCTCTGGCTTTTTTTGTTTGTTTTTTTGTTTTTGTACGTGCTTTACGGCTCTCGCAACAGCATAATGTCATATGAGCGCGCGGGACACACCGTAGGTAATTTTGAATTTTTCCTGGGTGGTGGCCAAAGCCTTCTCTTATCGATTTTGGACCACCAAGGGGTCTTTAACGAGCGCAGCCTGCACACAGGGCCTCAGAGAATTTTCGCCCATACCTACAAGAAAGTTTGAGCTTACCTAATCATACGACAGGACCTGTCCCTCACACTCCCCC